>NW_015170908.1:662435-673254 GCF_001447785.1 Gekko japonicus | reverse complement strand
CCTGCGGGCTGAAACCATCTTTCCCCTGCCCTCAGACCAGACGTCTTTTGGAAGCTGCCTGGCGCGATGTGATTCGGCTTGCCCTGGCTGCCATCCACCATGTTGAGTTCTGGGAACGCTCGCCTCCCTGCCCTTCCCAGTCCTCCGCCCTGAGTCATCCCTGCGCACATGCGATTAGATGCCTGGGTGGTACGGATGGAGAAGACCGTGAGGTCATCAAGGCCAGAGTCAAATGCTGGCTGTTCCCATCATCCTGCTATCTAGCCCTTAGCCTGGGATGACTCAAGTGTTGGGGCCCAGGCAGCTTCCCCTACCCCCACCACCCCGGAGGCGTTCCACAGCACTGCTAGCATGGAAAAGATTCCCTGGTCCTCTGCCCAAAACGCCTGATGCTCTCACTGGCCCATCGCTTCTCCTGGCGTCCCCAGAGGCACCCCCGCAACGTCTGCTGCCCGCCCGCCCCCATTCTTGCAGACAGACGTCAGCGCCTCTTCCTCTGCTTGCGGGGGTTTTGCCAAGTCATGAGTCCTGGTGCCCACAGTAATGATCCCGCAGTTCAGGCAACGAGAACGTTTTCCCGACACTATCTCTTCCAGCATTTTTGGCTGGAGATGTTTCGCGCATCCATGGGGGAGGAGGAGGGGGAAACCAGAGGATTATTTCGGGGGTGAGAAGGCTGTGTTGGAAAGAAAAGAAGAGGGGGTGGGGTTAACTGAAGAAGATCAGCGTTTCGGAAGAGGGCAACCAAGAGGATCGAGGGACTGGAGCATCTTTCCATTGTGAAAAGGCTTAAGCATTTGGGACTTCATCATTTAGAGAAACGTTTAGAGAGACATAGCCCAGCACTGGATGGCCCAGGCTAGCCAAATCTTGTCAGATCTCAGAAGCTAAGCAGAGTTGACTCTGGTTAGTCTTTGGGTGGGAGAGTACCAAGGAACTCCGGGGTTGCTACACAGAGGCAAGCAATGGTAAGCCACCTCTGAACATCTGTCACCTTGGAAACCCTCCAGGGTCGCCCTAAGTCAGCTGTGAGTTGAGAGCACTATCTGACCCCAGGGAGGGACTCGGCAGAAGGTTATAAAATCTTGCACAGAGTGGAGAAAGTGGATAGAGGGAACTCAGGAGCACCCAGCAGAGTTGATGAGCAAAAGATACAGGACAGACGAAAGAAAATACTCAGGGGATAGGGAAGACAACATATATTCATTTTTTAATTGCACGAGCCGTCACTGCCCAGTATAGACATCTTCTGGCTTGGCTCTGTCATTTTCCGCAGGGCTGTTAGTTGGCCAGGCTTCAGGACCAGAGATCTGCGAGATCTGTCCTGGCAGAGGAGGGAGAGCTTGTACCTGAATAAAACTTGGTCTTAAAGGTGCCACTGGACTGTTTTGGGCCGGGGGAGGGCCTATGCAGCTTACCTGGCTGCTTCTTGCTCTGACTGAGGGCTGCTGGGAGCAGGGGGCGGGGCTTGTTGCATGTGCCCGCCCCCTGGGTTCTTTACTGCCGGAGCACCGCTCCTGTGCGTTCCCGCAGGAAATGACCCCTGGAAATACTCCTTTATTCAACAAGTAATGGGATTGTAGAATGTACTGCCGGTGGATGTAGTGAATGTGTAAAGTGCCCTCAAGTTGCAGCCAACTGATGGCGAGCCCAGCAAGGGGCTCTCAAGGCAAGTGAGAAGCAGGGGAGGTTTGCCATGGCCTTCCTCTGAAGACCTTTCTTTGGTGGCCTCCTTTCCAAGTCCCAACGCTGCTTAGCTTCCGAGAGCTGACTAGATCAGGCTCTACTGTGTCACCTTCCCTCCCAGCTATGAGAATAGACAGATTTAAAAGAAGGTTAGACAGATTCGTGGAAGAGAAGTCCATCAATGGTTCCTAGCCACACTGAGTGAAGCGAACCTCTGCATTCGAGAGCAGGAAATTTCAGAGGCTCCGTTAGGGTTGCCAGGTCTGGGTGAGACAATCCCTGGAGATTTGGGGGGTGGAGCCTGGGAAGGGTGAGTTTGAGGAGGGGAGGGACCTCGGCACGGTATAATGCCATAGGCTCCACCCTCCAAAGCAGCCATTTTCTCCAGGGGAACTGATCTTGGCCATCTGGAGATCAGCTGTGATACCAGGACGTCCTCCAGGTGCCACCTGGAGGGTGGCAACCCTAGGCTTAGTGCTAGGAGGAATCAAGACTGGTCCTCCAGGACAACTGGTTGGCCACTTTGCAAAACAGGATATTGGACTAGACGGACCACTGGTCTCATCAAGCAGGGGTCTTCTTATGCTCTTCAGCCCCCTCTTTGCTTCTTAGACTATGGTAGATTTGATAGCACTGATTTTCTACAAAGGGAGGTACCATCTCTTGGTATGCCCCACTTGGTGTGCCCCTGCCAAACAGACATGGGACAAAAGACTGATCTAGCTAGATGCTTCTAGGAAGGTCACTAGAAGCAGAGCGTGGAGGCAGCAGAACTCTCTAGTTGTTCAGCACCTGGTATTCTGACGTCTGCCCTGATCTGAATAGCCCAGGCTAACCCAGTTTTGTCAGATCTCAGAAGCTAAGCAGGGTCAGCCCTGGTGAGTACTTCAATGGGAGACCACCATGGAGGTCCAGGGTTGCTATGCAGAGGCAGGCAAAGGCAAACCACCTCCACTAGTCTCTTGCCTTGCAAACCCTACGGGGTCACCATAAGTTGGAAAAGTCTTGATGGCACTGTACACACCCACGCACATTCTGACACGTGCTGTGTCTGTGAATATACGTTCCATTTAACTACCATGGCTAATTGCTGAGGGTACACTTTTCGACTCTGTATGGTCAAAGCGGTGGTATTCCCAGTAGTCATGTATGGCTGCGAGAGTTGGACCCTAAGGAAGGCCGAGTGTTGAAGAATAGCTGCTTTCGAAATATGGTGCTGGAGAAGACTGTTGAGGGTCCCTTGGACTTCAAGGAGATCAAGTCAGTCAATCCTCAAAGAAATCAACCCTGACTTTTCCCTGGAAGGCCAGATCCTAAAGCTGAAGCGCAAATACTTTGGCCACCAAATGAGAAGGGAGCAGTCCCTGGAGAAGACCCTGATGCTGGGAAAGATTGAAGGTCAAAGAAGAAGGGGACGGCAAAGGATGAGATGGTTAGACAGTGTCATTGATGCAACAAACAAGAAATGAAGCAAACTCCAGAGGACGATGGAGGGCAGGTGTGATGTGGTCCACAGGGTGATCTGGTGTGATGTGGTCCACAGGGTTGCAAAGAGTCAGACTCGACTGTGCGACTGAACAAAAACAACACTTTTCGACTACTGATTTCTCTGGTCCATTTTTAAAGCCATCTTGTGGCATCAAATCCCATATGTTCAGGGTCTGTGGTGTGAATTGGGGGCTGGGTCCAGACCAAGTCTCGGGGTGAGAAGTCATCAGCAGAATCCCATCACTTTGCAACGGGTTCCCATTGGACAGAAGTCTGACAGATGGTCAGGGCTGAAATGTGCTTTCCACCGTCTCCCTTTTCTTCTATTATCGCCCACACACTAATTTTCGACAGAATTACTACAGTAAACGTTTTTGCAACTTATCTTTATTGACTCTTCGTTATTTTTGTCACGGATGTTGTTTTTTGGAATTCCACTTCCGGGATCTCTCATTTTCAACTCCCAGGTGGTAACTAGAGATCTGCTGGGATTACAACTGATCTCCAGACAACAAGAGATCAGTTCACCTAGAGATATAGGTCACTTTGGAAAGTGAACTCTGGCATTGTACCCCATCAAAGTCCCTCCCCTCCCCAAGCCCCGCCTCCTCAGGCTCATAAGAACATAAGAGAAGCCAATGTTGGATCAGGCCAATGGCCCAGCCAGTCCAACACTCTGTCACACAGTGGCCAAAAATACCGGGTGCCATCAGGAGGTCAGGACATTAGAAGCCCCCCCACTGTTGACCCCCCCCCCAGCACCAAGAATACAGAGCATCACTTGCCCCGGAGTCCCTATCTATACCTTGTGGCTAATAGCCACTGATGGACCTCTGCTCCAGATGTTTATCTAATTCCCTCTTGAAGCCGCTTGTAGCTGCCGCCACCTCCTGCAACAGTGAATTCCATGTGTTCATCACTTTTTGGGTGAATAAGGCTCCACCCTCCAAAATCTCCAGGTATTCCTCAAACTGGAGTTGGCAACCCTCCTCTGTGGGACCCTCCTGCCTCTCCAGGCAAAGGACTGAGGCCTTATTCGGCTCCCTTCTGAGACCAGCCCGTAGAGAGAGACAGCATGCAGAACTTCCTCTTGTTTCGCTGAACACCACTTGGCCCATGACAGGAAATGAACTCCAAAGAGGAAAGAATGTTTGGGTCCGAGAAGATGGCCTGATCTTCCTTCTGTTCCTTATTAAACAACAAAAGGGCGAACCCGACAGCAAAAACCGCTGCGCGCAGCCGCCCCACCGGCTGCCCTGGACTCCTGAAACATCTTTATCCACTTAATCTGGGACTCAGGAAATTCTCCCCCAAGCCTGTTTTATTGGGCAGTTTGAAGTGAAGCTCGCCGACTCCCAATCACTAACAGATGGACAATCTCAGATCACATTTTTCTCCACGAGTCTTGGCTCGGCTCTGTCCTTCCCAAAGCTGCCCTGGTGAGACGGTGCGTCGCTCGAACTCTTCTGAGAAGCGAACCTCGAGCTCGTTCTGGGAAGAAGGGTCTCTAGGACACAGGTCGGAGGCTTCCAGAAAGCCGGGCCCCGCCAACAATGTGTCGGCTTCTCGATTTATTTTTCGTCTCACCCTTCCTCCAAGAAGAACTCAGGGTTTGCCCCTCACCCATGGTTATCCTCACAACAACCCTGCGAGGGAGGTGAGGCTGAGAGAGACTGACAGTCCCAACGTTACCCAGTAAGGTTCGCGTTGAGTTCGGATACCTGGGTGATAAAAGTCCGGATCGAGCTTTGCCCCTCTCCATCTTCATGCATGTTCAGGTGGGATTCATAGGAAATCATAGAGATGTCGGAATGTGCTGGACGAGGGCCCTTCTTTCTCTAGCATCAGCAGTTGCATTGGACCGGCTCGGGATTAGTAGGGAGCAAAGACGGGACAAGACGCAGGGCAGAGGGAAGAGGGAGAAAGACCTTGGGGGCAGCAACCTCCCCGCTGAGTTCCACCTGAGCTACGTTTGTCTTCCTCTCCTTGCAGGTACTTCAAGCCTGGACAGAGCCAGAGGCATGAGACTTTGGGGATGAGTCTAGACGAAAAGGAATGAGTCGAGGAAAAGGTGCTGCTCAAAACCACATTCGAATACCCCGGGCCAATGCCGTACTGACTGCATAGTCACCCCTGAATGGCCATACATCTATGCAGAAGGTACCATAAAATTGCATGATCAAAGAAAGTGGAAGCCACATACAATGCAGAGGTGAGAAACCAACGCAGAATCACCTTCTCTCTCTCATTCTCTCACCAACTCTATCCTGCCTCCTCCTACCATATGATTTGAAGTTTGGGTATGATGGCCCCGGTCACACGGAGATTTTGCCACGCGAAAGGCATGAATGTCGGGCGGATTTTCGGGGCGCGATCACACCGCAACAGCTGGGAAGCATAGTGCACTCGTGACCAACCCGTGGCGTCCCACCGAAGATGCAGAGTTAAAAAGTACCAAGGAAAGTGCACTAGTATCCAGAAAACGCGAGGCACAGACGGGCATCTGATTGCGGAAGCGCTAGTATCCCATGGCATCTGGCGCCTGTCCACAACCTGTCACAAACCAGATGTTTTTCATAAGCGCATGTGCACAAACACAAAACTGAAAGCGGTGCAGCTCCACGGAACTGTGCATGCAAAAAACGTGAAATGCTTGTGTGATAGCACCACGCCGCTTCTTTGCCATGCTGCAGCATCACCGTGTGATCACCAGCTAACAGCCTAAGCACAGAGACTCAGGGGACCAGGTGATCGGGCTACCGCACTTTATTTTGCTCCGCGGCAAACAGCCACGCCTCCCCCCCCCCGCGTTATCTGGCCCCTGTGACCGGGGCCCATATAACTCTTTCCATGGATTTCCTCTCCCACGTGCCCATGCTCACTTGGGTGGGACTTGCAGGGAGGGAAACTGAGGAAAAGTTAAGAGTGAGTCAGGAGAGAGCCTTCCTTTCTTTGGCCTCTGCAGCTGCGTTGCAGAGGGCAGAGGCGGGTGGGACGCCAAGAGGGAACGAGCGGTGGAATGTGGAATCCCTGACAACACATCTGGCGAGTGAGGGCAGATTGATAAATCGTCTCTTATCTCAAAACAATTAGCCCCAAGAGCTGCTCAGCCCTGACCAAACCAGCACTTGGGATAGCTTGCCCTCTGCAGCTGGCACGGGGGAATCCCGGGAGCGGGGGAGAATCCAGCCATCAGACCCAAAGTGCAAGTGCTTCCAGGCAGGCCATCAAGGAGCTCCATAAATCTTCACAATTTATGTACGAGAGTGTGCCGGTTCTTAATGAAGAACCAACATGGGGTAGAAGCTGGTGAGGGCAAATGCAAAAGCCAGAAGTAAAGTCAGGAACAGAAAGCGCATAGATAGATTCAGGTGAGTGGCCGTGTTGGTCTCAGGTAGCAGAACAAAGTTTGAGTCCTCCAGTGGCACCTTTAAGACCAACAGAGTTTTATTCAAGGTATAAGCTGTCATGTGCATGCACACTTCAGATACATTGAAGTGGGAGTTACCAGTCCATATATATATAGGTAGAGGATGAGTACCAAATTAGCTTACAACATAATGAAGATGTTCAACAGATGCAAGGACCAAACAGGAAGAACAAGCTTGGTTTATATGGTCACAGTTTGTTTGGATTTAATTCTGGAGTGGGAAACACAGTGAAGCAAATACATATATCTGAATTGGAGACTGATGTGTAAATGTGCCCTTCTTAATTGTGGGATGCTGACAGTAATTAACTGAGACCCTGTTGTTATGCTCCACCCATCTCCTCTCAAGCATGGAGGTGATGAATGGCATCCTTTTCTTTAAGGCAGGGTGGTTGGTTGTGCAGTGCTCTGTCTCCTCTGTCGCCAGAGCAGAGAATTACATTCCGATCTACCATTCCAAATTGCATTACATTCTATTCTTCATTGCATGACATTACAATCATTATTCCAATCTACTATTGCAAATGAGAAATACAATTAAATAAAGAGGATGTACGGCCCTTCTTGGTGAGAATACAGATGTAAGGAATGAATGAGATTAGCATATGCAGTGAAATAAGAAACCAATATCCAGAGCTCATAGGTTGAAGGATAAGATGGGAAGGGGTCCGAGGCTCCGTGGCAGAGTTCCCAGGTTTGATTCCTCATAGTGGGAAGGTAAAAAATCTCAGATAAGCAAGCGCTGGTGAAGTATAGCAGTCAGAGGACTGGGCTGGAATTGGGAGACCAGGGATGAAATCCCAGCGTTGCCATGAAGCTCATTGGGTGACATCGGACCAATCACAGTTTCTCAGCTTAATCAGCCTCACAGGGGTGTCATGAGGACAAGCTAGGAAAGAGACAGCCATGTACGTTTCCATGAACTCCTTGAAGGAAGGACACGATTTTTAAAACTTGCGTGCTGCCTTTCCATCCAAATAGTGTGGCAAATATCAAAACATTAAAGCATCTGAACATTAAAACTGCAAGTAAAATAATGTATCTAAAAAACCAGGGCTATTTTTGGGCAGGAACGCACGGGAACGGAGTTCCGGCTGGCTTCAGAGTTGGCCACGCCCACTACAGCCAAAACCTCTGCATGCATGGCTACAGAGGGAAGGCCTGGAGAGCGACCTCCCCCCGTCAACTCTGAGGCGGGGGGCAGGGGGGGCTGGAAGGATCAGGGAGGCATTTAAATGCCCCCCCTGCCTGTCCAAGGGCCGGCTTGCCCGGGCACCCCACAGCCCCGGGGCGCCTGGGCAAGCCAAGGGAAGGCAGTTTAAACTGCCTCCCCTCCCCTCCAAGGGCCGGCTTGCCCGGGCAAACGAAGGGAAGGCATGGGATGTGGCCTAATATGCTAATGAGTTTCTGCTGTTGGGTGTGGCCTATTATGCTAATGTTCCTGCTGGGCTTTTTCTACCAAAAAAGTCCTGTATAAAACAATGCAATAAGAACATATCAACACACAAATACACATAAAGCCAAAGAGATGGGCCAGTAACAGTTTCTGGGAGTATGCCAAAGAAAAGAATAGAAGTCCTAACCTGCTGGCAAAGAGAGTGATAGAGGGCAATAGTCAAATCTCCCTGGGGTGATGTAAAATAACATTAAAAACCCTGACCAGATAAAAACAAGAAATTGTATAAGAATACATTTTAAAAATACCAGATGGCAAATACTAGCATTTATTAATTAATTGTTCCCATATTACAGACGGCTGGCGCATGCTCCCTGGGGGCGATGCTCAGATTTTTGGGCAAAACTCTATGGTAAAATCAGCCTCAAACCATAGAGTTTTGCCCAAAAACCAGAGAGCCGTCCCCCAACGTCCCTGACGTGCTTACGTCACTTCCAGGTGACATAGGCACATCACATTTATTTCTGGCAATGTCGCTGTGGGGGGGGTCCCTCCCGCAAAACCAGGGGATCCCCCACCCCAACTGGGGAATGGCAACCCTAGCTACTTGGTGGAATTAAAACTAGAAACAGTGTAGTGTAATGGTTAGAGTGGCAGACTAGGATTTTGGAGACCCTGGTTCGATTCCCCCCTCTGCCATGGAGACTTGCTGGATTACCTTGAGCCAGTCACCTGCTCTCAGCCTTGCCTGCCTCACAGGTTTGTTGTGAAGGTAAAATGGAACTGAGGAGAATGGTATCAGCCACTGGGACCCTGTTGGGGAGAAAAACATGATATAAATGAAATAATTTAATTAAGTGATTGATTTTTTTAACCAGCCTTGGAACAGGCCTACCTCAGAGGCCGCCATTTTAGACTTTTCCCACTCCACACACGTAGTCATCACATAAATGTAAGGAAGGAAATACTTTCTTGAAGGAGCTCGGAGGTTTTATATTGGTTGGAAGCCCTGGACTTCATCTGTTTTTAAGCGAATTGCTTCCAAAACCAGGCCAGGATTTCCATCTCTTTCTAGCTTTTCTAGTCCTTGTCTTAAGTGTTCTTTACGAGGGGATTTGCAGTCTTTGTTACGGCTGGTCTTTAGGAATGAGAGGGAAGACAGACAGATACAGGATTACTGGAGAAAGGGAGTGTTGGACTTTGATTCGACTGGAAGAGAAGGGATGAGACTACAAAAACTCCCCTCGGGCATCCTGATTTGGCAGAATCAACAGGCAAGAATCCCAGGTTGCACTGTATTTGAAACACCTGAGACCCTAAGGCAAAAGACCACCAATAAAAAGCTTTGTGAGCACCTGTACTTTATTGACAGATACATACTACTTCCAGTATGGTAAATCAGCGTTATTGCTGAGAGTCGCGGCTCAAAGGTGAGCTCACTAACTTATAACTAAGGTGAGATTGGATCTAGCAGAAGAATGTCATGCGCTGGAGCTCAAAGACCCATTCCTGTAGTGGAAGCACTTTTCTTCTAGTGGAAGGAGGCCTCCTCTGAGGCAAGATGCCACTAATAGCCAATTGGGTCTGCAGAATCCAACCCATATCCCCCAACATTAGTGATTTTGCAGCGTGCATGGTCAAAAATTATCCTATTGGTTTGGCAGGTTGCTTGATCTTCAGGCTCAATGGAGCAAAGGGAGCATGATGGGGAAGAACTGGCATTACGTGATGCCGTGACATCACTTCCAGGTTCATACCAGGAAGTGACATTCATACTTCCAGGTTCATACCAGGAAGTGACATCAAAGTGTTGTGTGGCACTCTAGGAATCCCTCAACTCTCCATGGTATAAACCACAGAGATCTGGGGAATTCCTAGAGCATCAATGTGATGCCAATTTCTGCAGTCCCATGGGCTGACTACCTTGTTACCATGCTTGCAGGGCACATTTGATCTCAAGTCAAGTACTATACTGGATCACATTGACTGTTGTCAGCATCAAATGAGCCATATTTCAAGCTATTTCACATCTGCCCATTAGTGGCACTCAACAGGAATTGAGTGGCATTTGTTAAGCCGGTGCATCTCAGAAATAACTGGATCCAACAACATTTCCCAGGTGGCAGGGCATGGATGCCAGCCTCCAGGTGGGACCTGGGGTCCCCTGGAATTACAGTTCATCTCCAGATCACAGACATCAGTTCACCTGGAGAAAAAGGATGCTCTGGAGGGTGGATTCTACAGCATTGTACCCCACTGAGGTGCCAGTCCTCCCCAGCTCCACCCCAAATCTCCAGGAGTTTCACATCTTGGAGCTGTCAATCCTACCCCCCAAACACCTCCCCAGTGGCCAGGAGGGACCTAGTGACTAGTGTTCCCTCTAAGCTGAGTTAGTCTGAGCCAGCTCACAGTTTTTTAGCCGGTGGCTCACAGACCTTTGTCTCAGCTCAGGAAGGACGGCTCCAGAGCAAACTCATTTATGCAGTAGCCAAATCACTTGCTCACAATTCTAATGCCAGTAGCTCACAAAGTAGAATTTTTGCTCACAAGACTCCACAGCTTAGAGGGAACATTGCTAGTGAACCTACGGCATGACCATGAAAAGCAAACCATACTCACATTCTGGAAAACCAACCATGGCCCCAGTCACACGGAGATTTTGCTGCACGAAAGGCACAAATGTCGGGCAGATTTTCGGGGTGCGATCACACCACAACATCTGGGAAGCGTAGTGCACCCGTGGCCAACCTGTGGCGTCCCGCCAAAGATGCGGAGTTAAAAAGTACCAAGGAAAGTGCACTAGTATCCGGAAAACACAC
>NW_015170908.1:659116-661650 GCF_001447785.1 Gekko japonicus | reverse complement strand
GATAGATGATAGATAGATAGATGATAGATAGATAGATAGATAGATAGATAGATAGATAGATAGATAGATAGATAGATAGATAGAACCAAAAGCATTGACCCAAACCATAAGGGAATATAAAAAGAAATGAAATCGGGAACGTCAGCTCATCCCAAATTGAAACCTGCCTGCTCCGTGACCTTCTTCTGTAACTTACTGGCAGCCCTTTCCTTCAAGTCAACAGCCTGCTGTTAACCTCTGCACAGGAAGAAAAGCCCTAGTGACGGTCGATCCTTGGCATGCTTGGGAGCTGCACATTTTTTTGTTGTTGTTTCTAATATTAACACCTTTTTCAAGGAAATCGTTCATCTCGGCCAGCCCCCCCTCCCCCCATGTATTTTTTTATTTCAGTAAACACCCAAACTTCAGGCTTTTTCCAAGGCGTCTCATCCTTCCACGGCTCTCGAACCTGATCCCACTTGATCCCCGTGTGCTGCGAGACGTCTGCATAAAATTTCCTTTCGCTTCCTTCAGAGGGCCAGGAAGCCAAGATTTCGACCATCTGGCTCTCCAGGGCCAGCTGGGTAGCCTGAAAGGACAGAGAGACCGAAGGCAGAGAGAGTTCGGTTCTGTCAGCATCACAGATGCTGTGTCTAAGGTTGCCAGACTCCAGGCAGGGGCTGGAGATCTCCTGGGATTACGACCCATCTCCGGGTTACGGAGAGCAGTTCCTCTGGAGAAAATGGCCACTTTGGAGGGTGGACTCTATGGCATTAAATCCAATTTAAACCCCTCCCCTCCCCAAACCCCTCCCTCCACAGGCTCCACCCCCCAAAATCTCCAGATATTTCCCAACCTGGAGCTGGTAACCTTAGCTGTGCCTCAAAGTTAGCGTATCTGCTTGGCGTGTTTTGATCCACTATAAGGCAGCTTCACATGTTTATATCTGTTCTAAACCAGTTTATTTACTGTTCCCAGGGAACCAACAAAACCAGCAGATATAGCACCTATGCATAAGTTCGCAGTCTTGATCTATTCCTTGTCTTTTCTGGTTCGGTTCCACATGATTCCTGGGAAGTCTTTCCCCTCCGAATCTTTCCCAGGGTTTCACACATACGGCTGAGCCAGTTCTAGAATGGCCTGTTCTAGAATCACCTGAGCAAGAATTCTTCTGAGGCTCCCTAGGGATTAGATCAGGGTATCAAATATGCGGCCCGGGGGCCATATCAGGCCCCTGGAGGGCTTCTATCAGGCCCGCAGTGTAAGTGGACGTCTTCTGCTTCTTCTTCCAGTTCTGCTGCTGCTGCATCATTGTAGGTTTGCAGCTTACAGATACACACCTGAACAGCACACTCAGGATTGCAACAGCACAGACATTTTGATGCAATAATTCAGAGCAAGAGGCGTCAGTTATCAGACATTTATGATAAACAAAATATTGCAAGGGTGCTAATGTTTTAAGCATGTTTTTATTTTAAGTAAAAAAAACACCCTTTGTGTTTGTGTCCTTTATAAAGTTTATATGTCCACTACCTGGCATTACATTTTATTACACACATGGCCTGGCCCAACAAGGTATCATTTATGTCAGATCCGGCCCTCACAACAAATGAGTTTGACACCCCTGGATTAGATAGTAAGCCTACAACGGATATCCAGACAATTGAGATCAGCTGACCTGGAGAAAATGGCTGCCACGGAGGGTCAGTTCTCCTGAAGAACAAGGCTGCTTTGGGCAATGGACTCAGGCATTGTCCCCTGCTGAGGTCCCTCCCCTCTCCAACCCCCACCCTCCCCAGGCTCCACCCCTCAAATCTCCAGGACCTTCTGAACACCAGCAGGCAAGAGCCAAGGGCCACTGGTCTCCTGCTAGGGAGGTGGCACCTAGAGGTCTCCCACTATTAGAATGATCTCCAGACAATGGAGATCAGTTCCCCTGAAGAAAATGGCTGCTTTGGAGAGCGGATTCTATGGCGTTCCACCCTGCTGAGGTCCCTCCTCTCCCCAAACCCAGCCCTCCCCAGGTTCTCCACCCCACCCACCCCCAAATCTCCAGCTATTTCCCATCCCAGAACTGGCAACCCAACTTGCCCTGTCTCTTTTCTCTAGCCAACCCACAAAAGGGGACAAAGGGAAGATGTTTTGCTCAGCTCTTCTTCGGCTGCTTCAGACACCCCGAGTTCCCTCCCCAGCCCTCCAAATTCGGTGTGAGGGAACAGAAAATGTCAGGGGGCGGGGATAAAGAACCCAGGGTTTGAATCACAAAAAGGACACGCGAGACGGAAACAAGGATTTCAATCTGAAATCAACTCTAAGAAGAAGGTGAAAACCCGGAAACATCGGGTAATGGCCAGGGCCGGCTCACTCACTAGTCGAACTAGGCGATCGCCTAGAGCGGGACGGCCCTTAGGGGCACCAAACTGCACCCAGCCCCATACTCTGAGAGTTTCTTGATTATTTGTGTTTTTCATTCTTCCTAAAATGCATTTATTTTTGAAAATTGGTGGGCGCACGGGGGGGGGGGCAGAAGGGATCCTTGCGTAGGGTGCCAGATA
>NW_015170908.1:592206-659061 GCF_001447785.1 Gekko japonicus | reverse complement strand
TGCAGGAGCAGAAGAAGAGAGGAGGGGAGGGGGTATTCTAAAGGTATAATTTAAAAAAGTTCCCCAGTGTTGTTGAAAAGACGGAGTTCGACAGGGACCGTGGCGAGCTTTTGTAGGAGCACATGAGCTTCAGGCTTGGCACACCTTCTCCAGACAAACCATGTATTGTGTCTCCCCCTCCCCACACACACACACACACACACACACACACACACACACACACACCGCGAGCACGGCATGGCTTTGTGACTCCTCTCTGGGCCTACTGCTTTCCCCAGAGCCGCCAGGGCCTCGCGAGGGAGAAAGCCTCCTTTGTGTAGTCGAAGGTGTCAGGTACTCCGGGCTCCGGCTCTTGAATCGGAGCTTTTCATAGGGGCAGCGAGCCTGCCTCTTGGGTAAGGATGCCAGCGCCAAAGTGTACTTGGCAGGCCGTTCGGTAACCAGGGTCTGCCGCTCTTCCTCACGGTGAGGAGTTAAATCTGTAGGTAGGTGTGCGAGAGAGAGAATAAAAGCCCTGTTTTTTAAAAATAGAGACTAGGCCAGGAAGCAAAGGAATCCTCAAGAGGGAGAAAGCGGCTTCTTGGCAAAGCAGGACGGGGCTGTTTTGGTACCACAACTGAAAGCTGAAGGGAAAGTCAAGGTTACTACAGGGGCCTGGCCCAGGCGAATTCTTGCAGGAAAATTTCAGATCATTAGGGATGAGCTAATTTCACTGGCTGTCCTCGGTCACCGTTTCTTTGCTTATCCGCATTTAACGTTTCGTTCTTCTACCTTTCCGAACCTCTCCTTGGATTTTTTTCAAAAATGGTGTTTCACCCTAAAGGACACATTTGACTTTTAATATAGGATATGGCAGGGGTCATTTTGTAGAAAAAGAGGTGCAGGAGCTCATTAGCAGAACTCATTAGCAGAACTCTTTAGCAGAACTTATTTGCATATGCCACACCCGGAAGTGTGTCAGAAGGCAACACCCACCGCTCAGGCTCCACTGGACTGTTTTGGATTGCTAGCTATTTGGGGGGGGGGAGAGAACATGCAGATCTGTCCTCGCAGAGGACGAAGAACTTGTACCTGAATAAAACTTGGTCTTAAAGGTGCCAGTGGACTGTTTGGGGGAGGGGCTCTGCAACTTACCTGGCTGCTTCTTGCTCTGACTGTGGGCTGCTGGGAGCAGGGGGCGGGGCTTGTTGCATGTGCCCGCCCCCTGGGCTCCTTACTGCTGGAGCTCAGCTCCTGTGCGCTCCTGCAGGAAATGACCCCTGGGATATGGTCTCTCACATGCAGAGCTGTCAATCTCCAGGTGAGGCCTGGAGATCTCCCAGAATGTCAACTGGTCACCAGACTACAGAGATCAGATTGATGGGAGGGTGGACTTTGTGGCATTATGCTCTGCCGAGATCCTCACCTCTCCAAACCCTGCACTCTCCAGGCTTCCCCCCTAGGGTTGCCAGCTCTGGGTTGGAAAATACCTGGAGACTTTGGGGGTGGATCCGGGAGAGGGCGGGGTTTGGGGATGGGAGGGGCCTCAGCATGGTGCAATGCCACAGAGTCCACCCTTTGAAGCAGCCATTTCCTCCAGGGGAGCTGATCTCTGTCAGTTGGAGATCAGTTTTAAAAGCAGGAGATCCCCAGGTCCCCCCTGTAAGCTGGCAACCCTATTCCCCCCCCCCCCCAAATCCCCAGGAATTTCCCAACGTGGAGTGGGCAACTCTGTTCACACCTGTCCTTCTGGCAGTGCATCTGCTGAAGGAGCTGACATTAAATACATCAACAAATACAGTTTCTGTTTTGTGGGCCCTGAAATGAAGGGAGTGAGCTTAGCTAGGTCCACTCTGAGGTCTGAAGTCAGTAGGTGGGAAGATCAGGTTCGGCGGAGAAATTCGGCAGTTGAGAATTTCATGATGATCTCCCTAGAAAAGATGATCCATATTGCCAGGGGTCATTTCGTAGAAAAAGAGGTGCAGGAGCTCATTAGCATAGCTCATTAGCATAACTCATTTGCATATGCCACACTCCCTGGCATCACCGGAAGTGCGTCAGAAGGCAACACCCACCGCTCAGGCTCCTCTGGACTGTTTTGGATTGCTAGCTATTGGGGGGGGGGGACGTGCAGATCTGTCCTCGCAGAGGTGGGAGAGCTTGTAACTGAATAAAACTTGGTCTTAAAGGTGCCATTGGACTGTCTTGGGCCGGGGGAAGCTCTGCAGCTTACCTGGCTGCTTCTTGCTCTGACTGAGGGCTGCTGGGAGCAGGGGGCGGGGCTTGTTGCGTGTGCCCACCCCCTGGGCTCTTTACTGCCGGAGCTCCGCTCCTGTGCGCTCCTGCAGGAAATGACCCCTGAATATTGCTAAAGAAGAAGAGCTGGTTTTCATATTCCACTTTTCTCTACCTGAAGGCGTCTCAGAGCAGCTTACAGTCATCTTCCTTCCTCTCCCCACAACAGGCACCTCGTGAGGTAAGTGGGGCTGAGAGAGTTCTGGGGAAGCTATCACTGGCCCAAGGTCATCCGGCAGGCTTCGTGGGGAGGAGGACTGGGCAATCAAGCCCGGTTCTCCAGATCAGAGTCCGCCGCTCTTAACCGCTGCACCACGCTGGCACCAAGTTGAGCTGCGGTGGGGTGTAAATGTCGAAACTCCTGCAGAGTTTCTACTTAACAGGAAACCTGAGCTAAAATTGAGTGTTTCTGCTAAGAAACACCTGTAGGAATTGTAAGCGGAAGCAAAGGAATTCCTTGCTGATGTATTTGAAAATGCTTAAACCAATCTTTGGCAGGTGTGCCCAGCCAGAGCTGTGGACATATAATACATAGTTGTGAATGGGATATAAAAACTCAGAGATCTCCGTTCCTGATGAGGGGAGCTTTGGTTATCGAAAGGTCATACCCTGGAAATCTCTAAGGTGCTGCTGGACTTGAACCGAGCTGCTCTGTTGCAGTCCAGCACAGTTACCCCCTGAAAATATAACACAAAAGCTTGTCGATACCCAGGATTAAACTTTGCTGGTCTTAAAGGTGCCGCTGGACTCAAACTTGGTTCTATTGCTTCAGACCAACACGGCTGCCCATATGAATCTACCTCTGAAAATATAATTACCTGACAACAGACTACAATGAATACAAAGAAATTAGAAGAGGGTGTGTTGTAGTGACCAGTGGAGCACTGCTGATAGAGCGGCAGACTCTAATCTGGAGAACTGGGTGTGACTCTTCGCTTATTCCTGTGGCCATCACTACAGTTTGGTGTAGTGGTTAAGTGTGTGGACTCTAATCTGGGAGAACTGGGTTTGATTCCCCACTCCTCCACATGCAGCCAGCTGGGTGGCCTTGGGTCAATCACAGTTATCTCAGAGCTGTTCTCTCAAGAGCAGTTCTCAAAAGAGCTCTCTCAGCCCCACTTACCTCACAGGGTGTCTGTCGTGGGGAGAGGAAGGGAAGGTGACTGTAAACTGCTCTGAGACTCCGAGTGAAGGCCGGGGTATAAATCCTCCTCCTCCTCCTCCCCTCCTCCTCCTCCTCCTCCTCCTTCTTTCTCAGCCTATCTTCCCTAGCAAGGTTGTTGGGAGGATAAATAAGCAGACACAAGGTATCCAACCCTGAACTTCTTTGAGGAATTCTGGGCTGAAATAAAGAAAAGCAATAATCCAAATTAATCACCCCACCATTATTAGCCTGCACCAAGACACTGAAATCCTAAATTGTCTAATAATTAGGGTTGTCAGCCCAGGGCTGGCAACCAACAGGGGGTTGGGAGGGTGGGGACACTGTGTGATGTCACCAATGTCACTACATCACTTCCAGGTACAACCTAGAAGTGACAATGGATAGCTCTAGGAATCAATGGCGATAACACCATAGAGTTTCCAGCAGTTCCTAGAGCTACCCATTGTCACTTCCAGACTGAACCTGGAAGTGATGTGCTGGCATAGAGGATGCCAGCAGATTTTTTTGTATTTTCCTCATAGCAGCAGGCAACAGGAGCGACAGGTGGGAGGCCTCCTCCCATAGCGGGAGGCCTGCCAACTCTACCAATAACAAATTCTTCAGGAGAGCAGAAAAGTTTTCTTTTTTAAAAAAACAAACTTGATTGCCTCCCCCCAAATTAGAAATACTTACAAAAGATTAAATTCACACACACACACACACACAAAAACAGAGGAAGAGGATTGCATACAGCAAGGACTTAAAGGGCGTCTACATCATTCCGCCTGTTTTTATTGTTGCTATTGGCTTGACTTGTCTTTAGTTACTTGTTGCTATTCTTTTATTTGTTTTGGTGGTGAGCTGCCCCGAGGAGGTTCTGGAGAGGGGAGCGTACAAGTTTTCTAAATGAGGACCAATAAGTGCAGGGATGCTGTGACTTGTTGGAGAGCTGTTGTTGTTGTTCAGTCGCACAGTCGTGTCCGACTCTTCGCGACCCCATGGACCAGATCACGCCAGGCCTTCCTGTCTTCCACCGTCCTCTGAAGTTTGCTCAATTTCATGTTTGTTGCATCTATGACACTGTCTAACCCTCTCATCCTTTGCCGTCCCCATCTTCTTTGACCTTCAATTGTTGGAGAGTAGACCTTTACAAAGAAAAACAGTGGCAGAGCCACGCTAGAGAGGGCATCCTCAAACTGCCCTGAGCCAGCTTCGGCCGGGAGGGTGGGGTAAAAATCTGAAAAATAAATAGATAAATAAATAAAATAAAATAAGTGCCCTCCATCGAAAGCCACGTTACGGTCCTTTCGGCACTCACAGCTCACTGCCGCTTACTCCGGAGAATCCGAGCGGTCAGACCTTTAAGGTTAACTCCATATTCTGTGCCCCTGCCCTCTGCACGACTCTTTTGTCTCCAGTTCATTTTTTGTGCATCCTGTTATGCAGGGCTTTTTTTGTAGAAAAAGCCCAGCAGGAACTCATTAGCATAATAGGCCATACCCAACAGCAGAAACACATTAGCATATTAGGCCACACCCCCAACAAGGTAGCTCATTAGCATATTAGGCCACACCCCATGTTACCAGAAGTGTGGTCATTCAGCCACACCCACCTTTTGCTTCTTATTCTGTTTACCTTGTTTGTTGTCAAAACCCAGGGCTTTTTTTGTAGCAGGAACCCTTTGCATGTTAGGCCACACCCTTAATGTAGCCAATCCTAATGAGTTTCTGCTGTTGGGTGTGGCCTATTATGCTAATGAGTTCCTGCCCAAAAATAGCCCTGCTGTTATGCATTCTTCATCTGCAATCAAAACCCGCATTTTTTGCTTGATTGTGGTTAACGTCCCTTGTGACCTGTGGAGGAGGCGTCCAGTTGACCCTGACTTGGCCAAGTGTGTGAGCAAGGGGCGGGGCACGCTGCATCCTCTCCTTTCTCTCCTTTTTCTCCTCCCCACTCTCCCACCCCCTTTGGCTAGCTGCTGCTGGGCTACTCCAGGCATGCATGACCCATCAAGGGACCCAAGCTCAGCAGCTGGCTGGCTGGTCTGTTGAGGGGTGGCGTCCCAAGGGTTTTGATTTTAAAGAACAAAGAACAAATGGGCCTTCAAGCCTCTCCCATTGTTTCCAATGGGCAATCCTGTCATTCCTTTGAATACATCCCCATCCAAGTTGTGTGCAGATTGGCTTGATGAGATCTCGCAAGAAATCCAAAGCAACATTTTCGTGTCTGAAGGGGTTTCTATGGACAAATGGCCCTTCCTCACATCTGTCCCATCTGAGCCAACCCAGCTTCTGGATATGAAGGTGGCAGGGCTGCGTATCAAATCACAGTAGCCATGCCATTAACCTCTGTCTCACAAACAGGCTTGCCAGCAGGCTATCCCCCACTGCATTCCCGCTGCCATTGGTGTTCACAGCAGAAGAATGGCATCTGACCTGGAAATGATGCAACTTTGGCGATATGCTCTAGGAATCCTTCCACTCTCTATGGTTTTTCCATTAGGGATTGTGGGGATTCCTAGAGCATCGTTGGAAAGTGGCGTCACTTGCAGGTCAGACATAGGATGGGTTTGATCAGAGTTTGCTTCTACATGTTGTGTTGATGGGTAACTCTGGAGCTCTGCCCAGGAGGTGGATGGATTGTTGTTATTTATTTATTTATTTACATTTATATTCCACATCCCCCACAAGCGGGCTCAAGGAGGATCATAGAGAAAAATCTAAGACATCATAAAAAATGTCAATAGATATCAAATATAATTTACAAAACAATGAACACAGTTTAAAAAATGCATAGATTAAAACAGGTCACACTATTCGTATGCATAGATTTCAAGCTGGTGCCATTTTCTTCTTAATCTGGGCCAGAGAAAGATGGTAAACCTCAGCAGCTTGAAATCTATGCCATCCTCTCCATCAGCAGCACCAACCAAGATTCCCACATCCTTACCTGCCCAGTAAGGGAGGTTGAGACTACAGAGCACGTTTTTTAGATGCCCATATTATGGTGGCATGTAATAAGTTCATCACTCTGTTGATTGAAGAAATTCTGGGCCTTTCCAAAAAAGCTAGACTCGAGTTTCTTCTATCTGATAGAACTCCCAAGATCATGCACCAAGTTTCCAGTTTTGTATGGCGATGCTCAGAATATGAAATTCTATGGTAGTTAGGTAGTTATGGCAGTTAGATATTAGATAAACATTTTATCTGCTTTTAATATTTTATTGATGCATTTTAAATTTTTGGAATATTGTAAAGCTCTTCTTCTTCTTCTTCTTCTTCTTCTTCTTCTTCTTCTTCTTCTTCTTCTTCTTCTTCTTCTTCTTCTTCTTCTTCTTCTTCTTCTTCTGACTAGTCTAAGGACCACAGAAATAAACTGAACTGAACGGATTCCCACATCCGCAACAGAAAGAAACATGAAACTGCAATTTGGGGATTTCTTGGATTTTGTAGCTGATTTGGGTACCAGGTCAACCCTGGACCCACATTTTGGATCAGATGTGAGATCTGCTTGAATCTGCCAGGGAACCCTACTCAGCTCTCTAGGTGCTGAAGTGTGCCAATGTTCTCTGAATCATCTAGAGGGCAAGGGAGATAGTGGACAGAATCTAATATTTCTTGTTCGGGTGGCAGACTTATCAAAAACAATGGATGTTATTCAACTGGTTGGGGACATTCGTGAGGACATAGACATTAACACGCACTGAGTCTGATCCTCAGTTCATCATGGTCAGCATTGTCTACTCTGACTGAAGGCCATTTTCCAGGGTCTCAGGTTGAGGTCTTTCGCATCACCTACTATCTGATGTTTTAACTGGAGATGCTGGGCATTGACACGGGACCTTCGGCATGCACAGCTGAGTCTCTGAGCCACAGCTCATAAAAACACAAGAGAAGCCATATTGGATCAAACCAATGGCCCATCCAGTTCAATGCTCTATATCATACAGTGGCCAAAACCCAGGTGCCCTAAGGAGGTCCACCAGTGGGACCAGAACTCCAGAAGCCCTCCCACTGTCCCCCCCCCCAAGCACCAAGAATACAGAGTATCACTGCCTCAGACAGAGTGTCCCACCTATACGCTGTGGCTAATAGCCACTGATGGACCTCTGCTCCGTATGTTCATCCAATCCCCTCTTGAAGCTGTCTATGCTTGTAGCTGCCACCACTTCCTGTGGCTGCCACCACTTCCTGTGGCAGTGAATTCCACATGCTTTCATTACTCTTTGGGTGAAGAAGCTCCACCTTCAACATCCTGACCTGATCCAAGGAACACCGATCTGCCAGTCATTTCTGCATCCACCTCTGCCACGATCCTTGTGGTGTCCAAAGATTCCTTGCATCTTCCCAAAGATAACTGTACTGACCCATAGGCCCACTCTGGCATGAAGGAATTCCCAGGGTTCTACCTGCTCCTTTGGTTAAGGAAAGATGAAGGACAGACCAGCCCCATTGTGTCTCCCTCTGACCTTGGGGCCAAGGAAGGAGAGGGTCCCATCGGGAGAATGAGTCACTGGCTTTTACTGAAGCTGGACTGAATCAGTTCCATTTCCTTGCAGCTGTGCCAGGTCTCATGGTCTGGGAGGGAAGGGGAGAAGAGAAGAGAAATAATGAGATTTCCCATCCAGGATTCAGGGGGATTTATAGCTGTTGTGATAACCCCAGCCATTCGCTAGGCTAGGCGGCAAGGAACAGCGCTGACTTCCAAGCGCTGGATTTACCATAAATCAATGCCATGCACAGATATGGCAGCTGGCAGGGCTTTGGGATCCTTGCCAAGTAAACATCGAAGGCCTGATGCCCCAGGGAGGGACCGTCACCGCCAACATCCAGCCAAGCCGAGGTCTGCTGCCCCAGGAAATGGGTCAAGGTCATGCTGCTCTGGTCTCAACTCTGAAATAGACTTAGACCACGCCCTGTACCTGCCACGCAGCACCCTCTTCCCAGTAACAAACCTGAAGGGTCCAACCAGGTCTGAAGACTGTCTAGTGCAAGGCGGACGGCTGATGGCTGCACCTTCCCATGCAAGGCACTGTTGCACATAACGCTGCAGCTCAGCAAGGAGCCCTCGTGTTGTCACTGGAGCCGAGCCACTCGCTAGCTGCGGTTTCCATATTCAGCAGATTCATGAGACCCCACTGTACAACATGTTGACACACTGATATAATGAATGGCTCCCATTGGCCTCCCACTAGGGGGGATTCTGCTGTCTGCACTGTAATCATGCGCAGTGTGTGACCTGAGTCCACATCAGGAGCTGGGGTGGCCAGACCTCACTCTTGGTCTGCTTATTGCGACGCGATCGGTTCGGGCCCCAGACAGAGCCAGGCAGCCTGAATTAATCTCGGTGTCGAAAATCTCCACTTTATTTTTAGCCTGAACTCTGCTGGCTTCCACCCCACTGCCTTTGCGGAATCCAAGAATGTGTTGTGGAAAAGCTACATTTGCCTCAATAGGAAGAGGTTTGTATACACCCCAATTGTGCACTGCTTGTCTTCCCCTGGATGCCCCACCACTGCACCAAAATAGTTAATTTTCACCCCACGGGCACCTTTGGAGGAAAGGCAAAACTGTTCCCTAAACAAGCTCTGACCTTCTCAGTTAGGGTTGCCAGCTCTAGCTTGAGAAATTCCTGGAAATTCCTGGAGATCTGAGTATAGTGCCTGGGGAAAGACAGAATCCGGGAGGGGAAGTAGCTCAGCAGGGATGTGATGTCATTCTAAGACTTCTGGTTCTTCTATCCTCTGCGGCACACCATAGAGTCTGCCCTCTAAAGCTGCCATTTCCTCCAAGGGAACTGCTCTCTGTAGTCTGGAGATCTAATGTAATTCTGGAAGAGCTTCATGTTGGAATATGCAAGGTCTGTTGTGCATGGATAGGGAAGATGACAAGAACTTCCTGCAGGGGGCAGCAGAAGGGACAACTAGTTAGCACAGTGAGATTAGGGACTTCCTAGTGTTTCCAGATAGTCTCCTTCCTTTCTCCTGATTGGCTCACTTTCCTCCTGCTGCTGAGAACAGTTAGTTACTGAGTCCTCCTAGCTAGTTACATGGTTAGACTTCTCTTTCTCTCCCCTCTTCCTTACAAATTTTGTTCCCTTCTTTATTATTTAAACAGTTTGTGCTCCTCTTTACTGCATATCTCCACTCTTTCAACACTTCAGGCCCCACCTTGAAGTTGGTTACCTGATTACTGATGCCCCATTTATCTATTAAGCCGCTTCTAGATCACCTCTTCTGATGTCATGCAGAACTATCATGAGAAAAAAATAGTCATTTATTTATGTTATTTATTTATTTACAATATTTTATCCCACCCTTCCCAATAATCTGGGGTGTCTACAAGCAAAAATTTAAAACAGACAGTATAAGCTAACCATTTACAAATAGTGACGAAAGAGCCAACTTTCACTGCCATTCAAAGGCAAGCTAACTGCAAATAAAATATCCACTAACACAAATAAAACCAATAGCAATGACATCACTAAAAACAACAAACCATAAAGACAGCAGTAAGGATAAAAATGCTTTATTTTATGTGTTTCTTTTTTAAAAAAAAAAAGTTCTACACCACAGTTCAAAGTGATACAATAAAGCTATAAAAAATACAAGAAGCATGGTTGCAAACCATCAAGCATCAGAAGATATTTAAATAACCACCAGACTCATTGGAATAAAAAAGCTCCTATGGCAAGTTTGGTGCGGTGGTTAGGAGTGCGGACTCTAATCTGGGAGAACCGGGTTTGATTCCACACTCCTCCACATGCAGCTGCTGGTATGACCTTGGGCCAGTTATAAATTCTTTCAGAGTTGTTCTCCCAAGAGCAGTTCTCAAAAGGACTCTCTCAGCCCCACCTACCTCACAGGGTGTCTGTTGTGTGGAGGGGTAGGGGGAAGGAGATTGTAAGCTACTCTGAGACTCCGAGTGAAGGGCAGGGTAGAAATTCAATCTCTTCTTCATCATCATCTTCTTCCTCTTCTTCAATTCTAGAAAGTGAGAAGTCACTTTCCTCACTGGTCGGGGCATAGAACGCTGTAAACGTGGGGCTGGCATAAAAACCAGCTCCACACCACTCACGGCAGCTGCAATCCAAAGGATCCAGAAAGCAGCAAATAGTGATAATATCCAAAGAACAGTCCAACAGGGAAGTAACAGAACTTCTACTATTTGAGATCATTTCAGGAGACCACCATGTTGGTCTGCAGGAGAAGAGAAAGATTTGAGTCCGGTCACACCTTCAAGACCAACAAGAATTCCAGGGTAGGAGCTTTCGAGAGCCAAAGCTCCCTTCTTTGGAAAGAAGTCGGAATGGAGATCCCCGAGTTCTCTCATCAGATCCAAGTTCTTGACTCCCGGATCTCCACTCCTACTTTTATCTGAGGAAGGGAGCTTTGACTCTTGAGAGCTTATGCCCTGGAAATCTCGTTGGTCTTGAAGGTGCTCCGGGACTTAAATCCAGCTCTCCAACATTTAGAGCATTTTTTTAAAAATGCATTAAAAATCTGTTGAAGCCCAAGAAGTTATTCCCCAAGCATTTGGAAGAATAAGATGAATTTAAGCTTTAAAAAAAAATAAAATTGGGACACCTTAGATCTCAGAGGAGACAATGTACCACCACCAGAGAGCCACTACGAAGTTCCTTGCTCTCTGGTGGATGCCAACCTCAACACAGCCAGAAGACACCAGAGGAAGCCCTACCAGAAGTTCTCAGCGCCCAAGGAGACACCAGAGGCTCTACCAGAAGTTCTCAGCACCCAAGGAGACATCAGAGGAGGCCCTACCAGAAGTTCTCAGCACCCAAGGAGACACCAGAGGCTCTACCAGAAGTTCTCAGCACTCAAGGAGACACCAGAGGAGTCCCTACCAGAAGTTCTAAGTGCCCATGGAGATCCTGATCACATTGGGCTTTAAATATCAACAGCTTGAACTTACCCTGGAAACAGATGTGTAGCCGATACAATTCTTTCGGCACTGGCATACGGTCAAAGAGAACGTCACAGTCAAAGAGGCCAGAACCAGCTAGCAATTGTGCTGCCACATATGGTCGGACCAATTGATGTTTCTGAATAGGGATGAATGGGTGTGCTTTATTCCATTCTTTATTGTTCTGGAATTCCACTCGGCACGGTGCATTGCACTCCTCCCTAATTCCAGCTTAACTAGGACAATGTCTACAATTAATTCCAGAACTAGATCGTGTAATGTTTGCTGCAGGTTCCAGTCCTTCCAGTTCCTTTGCATTTCCCCCTCTCTTCTTTGTGCAGGCAGTTAAGAACATAAGAGAAGCCAATGTTGGATCAGGCCAACGGCCCATCCAGTCTGACACTCTGTGTCACACAGTGGCCAAAAATACCAGGCACCATCAGGAGGTCCAGCAGTGAGGCCAGGACACTAGAAGCCCTCCCACTGTTGCCCCCCCCAAGCACCAAGAATTTATAGAGCATCCCTTGTCCCAGACCGAGAGTTCCTATCTATACCTTGTGGCTAATAGCCACTGATGGACCTCTGCTCCATACGTTTATCCAATTCTCTCTTGAAGCCATCCATGCTTGTAGCTGCCACCACCTCGATCAGTTGTCAATTGATAAAACATAGCCGCCTCTCTCAGGCTCCAATACTGATGTGTTTGTTTGTACAGTTGTAACAAGATTCTTTTTGTGTGGTGTTTTAGCAGCACACAAGAATGCATGGGAGCATCAGTCAAACACCATAAAAAAAAAGAACTTTGAGGCAAATGAACATCAAATCACAGCATTAAGGTCTAGCAGCCTTGGTTCCAGACCTCGCTAATGGGGATCTTTCCCTTTCCCTTTGGAATGGACCCCTCGTCACTGGGAAAGCCAACCACTTGTGCCAATGTTCAGGGAGCTCACTGTTGCGCTAGGGGTGTTGTTTGGGAAGCTGGACTCTGCAAAGCCGGAGCCAAGGGCTGCACTGAGGGGAGTTGAAGGGTAGCCCCCATTCTCCCTCGCCTGTTATGTCCCTTCATTCAGGTTCATCCCAGAGGGACGTGCTGAGGCAGGGCAGACCAGCCAAGGCCTCACTGAGTGGGCATACTTTGCGCCTAGGATTTACAGTGGAAATCCATCATGATTAAAGTGCCACGTTTGTCACACTCAGGACAAAAAGCATGAGGTCCCTCTTGCGCTCTCTCCTCTTTCCTCCCCCATATCTGGCTTTCCCCCCACAGAGCTCGCCTCCTCCTCAGACTCAACAAACCCAGCAGGATTTGTGTTCTGTGCTTTCAGGAGAAAAGGGCCAGAATGCAAAAAGAAACAGAACATCTCTCGTCCTGGCTGTTTTGACACAACTGTCCCTGCTTGCATTTGGCTTCTGCCTTCCCCCAATCAGATCTCTGACTATTAGTTGTTGTAGATTTTCTGGGCTGTATGGCCGTGGTCATACAGCCCGGAAAATCTATGACAACTAACGAACTCCGGCCATGAATGCCTTCGACAACATGTAGATCTCTGACTATTTTCCAAAGCATTTTTGGTGACCTCGAACCGTTCCCTCCCCCATGAAACGTTGTTGTTGTTCAGTCGCACAGTCGAGTCCGACTCTTCGCGACCCCATGGACCAGATCCCGCCAGGCCTTCTTGTCTTCCGCCGTCCTCTGAAGTTGGCTCAATTTCATGTTCGTTGCCTCTATGACACTGTCTAACCATCTCATCCTTTGCCGTCCCCGTCTTCTTTGACCTTCGATCTTTCCCAGCATCGGGGTCTTCTCCAGTGAGTGCCCCCTTTTCATTATGTGGCCAAAGTATTTGAACCCAATTTGTGTTTCAATGAACTGGCAGCATGTGTTAAATATGCAAGTTTGGGGACCTGCTACAAGATGTTGTGGAGGATTCCAAGCTTGCCCGAGGCAGGCTGTGAAGAGCCCTGTTGACACCTTGGTTGCCATTGTTAGGGGGTTAAAAGACACTGACTGGGTGGATCCCAGCTGCTGCAATTGCTGTCTAACCCTGGAGGGCCGCTGCAAAGGATGAACCTATGCAGAGTCTTGGAAGACAGAAAATCCCATCCCCCCCCCCTGTTGTTGTTGCTTCCTCTCCCCCCTCGCTGGCTCCTCCTCTTCTCCCCACCCCCACCTCCCTCCTGGGTGCCGCCTCTTCCTTCCTCCAGCCTGCTGGCATCACCAGCTCTCCCTCCTGCCACCATTTCCCCTCCCCCACCCAATCTTACAGTCTTTAAAATGCCCACTCATGATGCCAACCACGATCTCACAAGATCACCATCAGCATTTTTATATTTAAGTCGGTTTTTGTTTGGTGCAGTTTGGTGTAGTGGCCGGTTTGGTGTAGTGGTTAGGAGCACGGACTCTAATCTGGGAGAACCGGGTTTGGTTCCCCACTCCTCTACACCTGCTGGTGTGACCTTGGGCCAGTTACAAGTTCTTCCAGAGTTGTTCTCTCATGAGCAGTTCTTGAAAGAGCTCTCTCAGCCCCACCGACCTCACAGGGTGTCTGTTGTGGAGAGGGGAAGGGAAAGGAGATTGTAAGCCGCTCTGAGACTCCTTTAAGTAGTAAAGGGTGGGGTGTAAATCCAATCCCCGCCTCCTCTTCTTCTTCTTCATTTTTTAAGATAGCCTTTTTTCGGTATTTTGGATTTTTCAGTAAACCTAAGGGTTTCTGAGGATTTGTAGAGACATATCCCATATCTGATCACGGCCCCATTCTGCAGATTATTTGATCTGCACTCTGGGGCCATGATCCAAATTAGTTATAAAGATTATTGGCCTACACAATACATACAGTATTGTAAATACTGTAAAAACCGTACAGCATGTATACGCAACACAAATAAATCTACCTTTCCAAAGTATAAATCAATACAAACATTTAAAGAAATAGATATAAAAAAGAAATGAAGCAAGGGCATTTGTTCATTCCTACTAACAATTCATGCTGCATGCTGTGCTTTCAAGCAATGCCATCATTCTTTTGAGAAATAAATAAATCCTCCACAGAGTTTGAACAAAACAAAATAAAAAAATTCAGTGTATTATTAATCTCATTTACCATTTTAGAAAGGAACAAGAGATCCATACACTTAACAAACAATCTATATTTTGCAGGGACCCAGGAAAATGATTTTTCTAACACCAAAACTTCTGAGCTTTAAACAGGGTCTTCTTTGCTGTGACACCTGGATTATGCTATCTCCCACTGATTTTCCTAACATCAAAATGTCCAAGCTTTAATTGCCAGTCAACAAAGTTTTTTTGGTTGTGTTGAGGTTGTTGTTAGCCACTGTCTTCCCCCCTGAGTTCTGCTGCTGCTTTTTATAATGGTTCGAAGACAATTTTATCAAGGGCTTGTAGGTCATATAGGTGTTTCAACTGGTCTCTTGCTGGATTTAAGTAATTGACTGTTGTTTGATTGCTACTGGCCTTTTAATCACTGTGTCAAGCTACACTAACAGTCAAGGGTATATCTCAACAAATGTGGAACATATGTGCAGGACAGCCTTAACAGTTAAAGCTGCCAAAAATCTTAGAAGAAGGCTGATAAAGGCAATTGCTGTTTCCTGTATGGGAGATCACTGAATATAAAGATAGATATTTTTATGTACTTCCCACTTTCTGTATGTTAAGTCACTCGCTTAACAAAGCAGTTGGAGAGTGATTCAGCAAGAACACAGCTTTATTCTTCAACTCGAACACAACTCCAACATGGATCAACATCTGATAGCCAGAACAGTACAGCTTTTACATTGCAGTAGTCCTGCTTTTAAACTCTCCCGGCTAATGTAGCCACACCCACTGTACAAATACCAAACAACATGATTGTTCATATAAGGACCAATCACGGACGTTCCTGCTCAGGGAGCTTGCTGTAAGGTGATTGGCTAGGTGCTTCCTGGGCTAGCAAGGCGATTGGATGGATTTGGATCCTAGCCCAGGACGAAGCTCAACATGGCAAGTCAATTAGATGTTTCACATACATCATGCATTCAATGGCAGCTATTGAATACATTACATTGTATGTACACTTTGGCATTACACTTAGGGAATAAGAACCTTTCGGTGGTCCCCGACTGCCCTCGACCAGGGCCAGGGCTTTTTCGGCCTCGGCCCCAGCCGGGTGGGACACTCTGCCGGAGAACATCCACATCCTACCGGATCTATTATCTTTCCACGGGGCTTGCAAGGCAGCGACATTCCTCCAGCATTCGGCTGAGGACAGCGATGGGACAGTCTGAGGTCTGGCACTCTCTGTTGGGTGATGATAGTGAGATATTGAAAAAATGGTATTTAGCAGAGATAAGATAGTCCAGCAGAGCCAGAGTAAAATAATTCAGTCCATGTGTGATTAAAGTTTTTACTAAATTCTAGCATGGGAAGGGTAACTGGGATGAAAATAACAACAGAGCATAATCGGCTACATAATTACTCTACAAAGACAAGACTAGAAGAGAGAGATTATGGCTACTCTTCTTCTTCTTCTTCAGAACACCAAAACAAAGACGGGAAGAGAAGCCATATAATGGTAATACACCTTGACACTTTAGTCCCAATCAAATTCCTAGATCAGGGAGAAAATTCCCGGGCATTCTACATCTAAAGAACATTGGTTACATGAAAAACATGTGACTTCCTGGGAGTAACATAAACAAACATTTAACCCCAGATATACTGAGTGTTTTCATAAGAACATAAGAACATAAGAGATGCCAATGTTGGATCAGGCCAAAGGCCCATCCAGTCCAACACTCTGTGTCACACAGTGGCCAGAAATACCAGGTGCCATCAGGAGGTCCACCAGTGGGGCCAGGACATTAGAAGCCCTCCCACTGTTGACCCCCCCCAAGCACCAACTTGTAATACCCAACACTCTCACACCCCACACCCCTATACTCCCACCAGGGGGCCTGTGAAAATTTTATCTTTAAACTATTTTCTGCCCTCCTGGGCTGATTATCTTATGTATTAATTGTTATTTACTGGAGGTTTTTAATTTTTTAATCTGGTGGTCTTGTATTCTGTAGCGTGTTGTTGTGTTGAATTTTATTGTAAGCCACCCCAAGCCTAAAAAGCAAATAATAATAATAACAATAACAATAATAACTGTTGTTGTTGTTGTTCAGATTTATAATTCAGAATAATAATTAATCAGATTTATACCCCACCCTCCCAGCCGAAGCATGATGATGATGATGATCAGGATGATGATGATGATCAGGATGATGATGATGATCAGGATGATGATGATGATCAGGATGATGATGATGATCAGGATGATGATGATGATCAGGATGATGATGATGATCAGGATGATGATGATGATCAGGATGATGATGATGATCAGGATGATGATGATGATCAGGATGATGATGATGATCAGGATGATGATGATGATCAGGATGATGATGATGATCAGGATGATGATGATGATCAGGATGATGATGATGATCAGGATGATGATGATGATCAGGATGATGATGATGATCAGGATGATGATGATGATCAGGATGATGATGATGATGGTGATGATGATGATGATGAATGGAATAGGCTAATAGACTGACCTCTGCCTGAAAACCCGGAGAGTTGCTGCCAGTCTAAGCAGACAATACAGACCTTTATGGACCGAGGGTCTGATTCAGTAGAAGGGACCTTCGTGTGAATCAAACCCGGTTCTCCCATATCAGAGGCTGTGCACTTAGCCACTACACCAAACTGGCTAAGGATAAGCAGCTTTCCCCTTCAATGTTTTTGGGATATCTCTCCATATAGCATTCCCCTGCTCCTTGATTCCAACTCGGCTAGAATTTCTGAGAATCAGCCTCACCCCAGTTACATCTTCTAAACCTCCCCCTTCACCTCAATAAAAAACCACGACTAATTGTGCAGTGTTTCGCCGATGGTGACATGCTGCCTTTTTCCTTAATAAAACACCACACAGAAACAAACTTTATGACAGTGGTTGGAACCAGGACATCCAATTCATTGTCATCAATGCTAAGGTGGTGTTGGAGGAGGGTTTTACTGATACTGGACAGCCAAAAATACAAATAAGTGGGCCCAATCAAGCCTGAGGAGCTGCGGTGGCTCAAGTGGTTAAGACGCTGAACTGCAGGCAGCAGAACAGGAAGACCCAATATGAGAGGGATTGACTCAAATCAAGGAGATCATGGCCCTTAGTTTGCAAGACCTAAGGAAGGCTTTTGACAGGACTTTTGGAGGTCATTAATTCATAGGGTCGCCATGAGTCAGAAGCGAGTGCCAGTGTTCCCTCTAAGCTGAGTTAGTGTGAGCTAGCTCACCGTTTTTTAGCCTCCGGCTCACACATTTTTCCCTTCGCTCTGGAAGGAGGGCTCCAGAGCAAACTAATTTAGGCAGTAGCCACGTTGCTCACTCCCAGGGGTCATTTGGGGGGGACGCAGGGGGACGCCATCCCCCCGGGTGAGGTGCGGGAGGGCGGGGCCTGTAGCTCCCTGCTGGTGCCCGCTGGAGGTCGCCGCCGGCTGTGGGGAGGACACACTTCCGGTGATGTCAGGGGGTGTGGCATATGCTAATGAGTTATGCTAATGAGTACCCCTAGCTCTTTTTCTACGAAATGACCCCTGCTCACTCCCAACTTTCATGCCAGTAGCTCACTAAGTAGGATTTTTGCTCACAAGACTCCAGAGCTTAGAGGGAACATTGGCAAATGACTTGGTGGCACTTCACACACACACACACACACACACACACAGTTTTTAACCAACGATCAGATGTACATCCATAGCATCTTTTGGTTGGTCATGCAAAGATCGCCAACATGGCGAAATGATCAGAAATGCAACAATTGCCTACCAACCCCCCAGTCAGGCCTGTAGCTACAGTGGGGCATTTTGGGGCCTGCCCCCCTGACTTCCTGCCAAGGCCCCCCGACAGCCATCCAGCCCACAGGCCCCCTGGCTGTCTGGGCCACCCAGAGGACTCCCCACCACCGCCCCTTCCCCAAGCATGGCTCGCTTCCCCATGTAGGCAAGCAGAGTGTGAACGCCGCAAAAGTGAGGGTTTTTTTAAAAAAAAATTCTTTTGCGACACCAGTGCCCCCTGACTTATTTAAAAGCCCCCCAGATTACAAAATCCTGGGTACGGGCCTGCCTCCAGCACTCTGTAGTGGTATCGTCCAGGAACAGCGGAATGCATGAGCTGGCGCTCGTGTTCAAGGCCTCATAAGAAGGTGGACTTGAGTGAGGCTCCCCGTGAAGGTGTGCGTGGCCTCGGAGCAACTTTCTTGACCTGTTGGCAGCCGGCCCTCCCCCCTTTGCTCCTGCCCCACATGGAGTTCAGCTGGTCTGCCCCTTCTCATTCCGCGCCTTTCCGTTAACCACCTAACAATTATCCTTCCCCGACAGCTCTATGTAGAGAATTTATGAACTCTGCCCTCGGGGAAGGGACTGGGGCATAAATCACGGCATATTTAGGAAAGTGATCTACATTTATTGCACTTAATACTCTCTTTAAAATGTCCAAGTGGACTCTATAAATCAGAGACACTGCAAACTTCAGCACGCCAGCCTGGGGTGGGGGTGGGGCTTTTCCCCCCAAGAAAGTCGGAGCGGAGTAAAGCCGAGCTGGTGTTTCCAGTTGCTGCAGAGTTTATCCCCCTTTAATGAGGGTGACATATCACTCCAGCGTGGGGCTTGGAGTGCGTGCCTTACTAGAAGCCGTGGGGCAGGATCAGTGTCTGGAACCCCAAACCATTCTTCCTTCCCACCATACCTGGCTTGGCTTCCAGATGCTCAGTGAAATGGGAGATCCAGAGAATTGGTTCATCTTCTTCACCTCATCATAACAATATCCGAAGAGTCCTGCTGGATCGGACCAGTGGTCCATGTACCCCAGCATCCTGTTTCACACAGTGGCCAACCAGTTCTTCTGTTGCCTCCTGTCTCTGGGATTCAGAGGTTGACTGCCTCTGAATGAGGAAGTTCCCCTCAGTTGCCATGGCTAGTGGCTATTGATAGACTTATCCTCCAAGAATCTATCTTAACCCCCTTTAAACCTGTTCTATTCCTGTGGGCCATACATCCTCTGGCAGTGAATTCCACATTTTAATCACTCTCTGTGTAAAGTAGTGTTTCCTTTTGTCTGTCCTGAATCTACTCCCCAACAACTTCAGCCAGTTGGTGTAGTGGTTAAGTGTGCGGACTCTAATCTGGGAGAACCGGGTTTGATTCCCCACTCCTCCACTTGCACCTGGCTGGATGACCTTGGGCAAGCCATAGTTCTGGCACAGCTGTTCTTGAAAAAGAGCAGTCGGTTTCTGTCAGAGCTTCTCTCAGCCCCACCTACCTCACAGGGTGTCTGTTGTGGGGAGGGGAAGGGAAAGGAGTTTGTAAGCCGCTCTGAGACTCCTTTGGGTAGTGAAGGGTGGGGTATAAATCCAATCTCTTCTCTTCTTCTTCTTCATTTGATGCCCACGGGTTCTAGTATTGTGGAGAGAGAAAGGGAAGGGGATTGTAAACTGAGACTCCGAGTGAAGGGTGGGGTATAAATCCAATCTCTTCTCTTCTTCTTCTTCATTTGATGCCCACGGGTTCTAGTATTGTGGAGAGAGAAAGGGAAGGGGATTGTAAACTGAGACTCCGAGTGAAGGGTGGGGTATAAATCCAGTTCTCCTCCTCCTCCCTATTGTTAACCATACAGAGGAACTGGTTGGTCACTGTGTGAGACAGGATGCTGGACTAGATGGACCATTGGTCTGATCCAGCAGGGCTCTTCTGATGTTCTTATGAAGGCCTCGGCCTCTATGCCCTGTTGTTGGCCACCAAAGGAACTGGTTGGCCACTGTGTGAGACAGGATGCTGGGCTAGATGGACTGTTGGTCTGGTCCAGCAGGGCTCTTCTGATGTTCTTATGAAGGCCTCGGCCTCTATGCCCTGTTGTTGAACCTCCAGAGGAACTGGTTGGCCACTGTGTGAGACAGGATGCTGGACTAGATGGACCATTGGTCTGATCCAGCAGGGCTCTTCTGATGTTCTTAATGAATTAAACAAACAACCACTCATCCCTAGTGCTTCTACATCATCTACAACGTTTGCATCTACTTGGCACCCGTGCAAGATGAGTCATGTGGCTGACTTTTCTGTGGCAAAGGTGCCAACCCAGTTTTGCTGCACGGGGAGGGCTGGTAGGGTCATGGCTGCTCTCCCACCACCAGCGTCTTCAGCCTCTCTGCTCCACAGATATGATTAATGAAGAGAGGGAAGTTGGGTGGGGCCGGGACCCAGACAGTCTGCCTCCCAGAGAGTCACTGCTGTTCCGGGGCTTCCTGCTAAAATTGCCTTCATGCTCTCTCCAAAACAAATGAGGTCTGGCCATTCCCGGAGGGCTTCCCCGGAGCACTGAGTGCATGGTGACATGATGGGTTGTTAGTTGCTTGCTGATGGGATGTTTGGGGAAGGGGGTGAAGGGAGGGCCCCACATGGTGTCCTCTCATGGATGGGGTTCATCCTGTGGAACTGACAGACGATTTCCTCAGATCTCGGAAGAGGCGAGAAAGCGGGAAGGGAGACTTGAGCAGAGTTTCAAAGTAGGGTGGCGTTGTCAGGGTTCAGTAGAGTTTATTGGTTCCAGTGTCCTGGAAAGCCTTGTTACTGTGTTTTCCACTCTTCTTTAGTCCTGATATGACCACCAGAACATCCAAAAATATGAAATTGGGCCCTGACCTGGATAGCCCAGGCAAGACCAATCTCGTCAGATCTCAGAAACTAAGCAAGGTCGACACTGGCAAGTACTGGGGTCGGAGACCTCCTTGGAATACCAGCAGTCGGGAGGACCGAGGCAGGCTTCATTCAGCCACCTCTCTGAATATCCCTCAGGACCCCAGTAGGGATCAGTCACCAGAGGTCGCCATGACTTCTGGGTGCACACACATGCACGCACAGAGCTTTTTTTGTAGAAAAAGCCCAGCAGGAACTCGTTAGCATAATAGGATGACTTCTGGGTGCACACACATGCACGCACAGAGCTTTTTTTGTAGAAAAAGCCCAGCAGGAACTCGTTAGCATAATAGGATGACTTCTGGGTGCACACACATGCACGCACAGAGCTTTTTTTGTAGAAAAAGCCCAGCAGGAACTCGTTAGCATAATAGGATGACTTCTGGGTGCACACACATGCACGCACAGAGCTTTTTTTGTAGAAAAAGCCCAGCAGGAACTCGTTAGCATAATAGGATGACTTCTGGGTGCACACACATGCACGCACAGAGCTTTTTTTGTAGAAAAAGCCCAGCAGGAACTCGTTAGCATAATAGGATGACTTCTGGGTGCACACACATGCACACATGAAAAATACAAAAAAAAACCCCAACAACCCCAAAATTAAAACATGACATTGGAGCATGCACCGCGCTTTCCATTCATTTTGACCTCCCCAGGAACTGCCTCCAGGCACACGTGGCCAAATGCAATTTGTTTATTTCTTTGGCAGGTTATTGTTGGCTGAGGTTCCTCAGTGAGGATGTAGAATGGGGAAAACAGGAGTATAGGTTGGTAGGATTTGAAAAAAGAGGTGGGGGGGAGAGAAAATAAATCAACGGATCACTGAATATTACAACTATTTAAAAACCCACGCAAGGAATTTAGCCAAAGCTTCCACCCAGTCCATATCTTTGGAAAACAACAATTTCAAGATAATGTGATTACTAAAAAACTGAATGTCTGAGTTAACACAAAAAACCCTCCCAATATATCACGCCTGGTTTTAACAAACAACAGACGATATTTATTTGGTATTGCAATTTTTTTTTTAATTCAGGAGTGTGCAGAATGACGAAATTCGGCAGTCTGTATCGAACGGGGCAGCAAATTGCATATGTGCCTTCTGTGGAATCAGTTTGAACGCGGAGCCCACGTTGAATCTATCACGGGAGACTGACGAATTTTTAAAAGTCATAAACAAACTTTTAAAATCCATTTTGTTAAACCAGGAATTCGAGACGAAAGGGAATGCACAGAACTGAAATTTCGGCATCCACGAAAGAATAGAACAAGGGGATATTGTCTTGTCCCAAAGAGGATGGTCACGATGATAACCGCGGGTAATACTGCCTAGTGCTACTGCCAGGCTCAACTGCCCCTTGCCACAAAGGCCACAGTGATGGACCCACTCTTCTATTAGGGTTGATAGTAGGACTGCCAAGTCCCCCTGGAGGGTGGGGAAACCCCCACCCAAGAGGCCCATTCCCCGCCGCCGGCAGATCGGGCCCCGGGGGGAACCCCACCCCAGTGTGCGCGTCACCAGGAAGTGACGTTATGACACCAGGCACACTGGGGGCGGGGCTACAACCATTCGAGGTCATGGCCCCACTCCCAGCGTGCCCGGCGTCATAACATCACTTCCTGGTGACGTTCGTGCGGCACGCGCGCGCATACGACGCCGGACTGGAGTCCCCCGCACCCGAAGATTTTCGACTTGGCAACCCTAGTTGATAGCTCTGGGTTAGGAAATTCCTGGAGATTCAGGAGTGGTCGGCTGGGGAGGGTAGGGTTCGGGGAGGGACCTTGGCAGGGTTTCATGCCACGGTGTCCAACCTCCAAAGCAGCCATTACCTGCAGGGGAATTGATCGTCGTAGGCTGGAGATCTGTTGTAATTCTAGGAGATCTCCAGGCCCCACCGGGAAGTTGGCAACCCTGTCTGCCAGCCTGATGGGTCCCAGAATGCCTCTCTCTGATTTATGGACTGCAGACAAGGCTCTCTGAGCGCCTGGGAGATCCTGATTACAGGTTCCCGGAGGAAGCCGCCTGTTCGGAGATGGCAAGGTGACAGCCTTTACAGCGAGCAACACAATGTGCCCATGAAGCCGGCCTGTCAGGCGGAGATGGATGTAGTGGCCAAGAAGGCCCCATTACTTCATTCACACCTCAACAAGCAAACAATAAAGCACACTCGGGGAGCAGGAGTGGCTTGGGGAGCCGAGTGTGTGAGCCGAGCCCTCCCCTTCCAAAAGGATATGTAAATAACCGTGGGCTCCCATAAGAGAACAGAGGAGAGAAGGGGTGTAAATTATTGCAAGGGGGTAGTCGCACATGGTGATGGCTCAGCAATGCCTCCCTCCGAAATAACGTGGGAGAAAAATCCAGACTGGGTAACAGGATCCTGAACCTACAAGATGCTGTTTCCACCGTTCTTCTGCAGGGAAGCCATCTGAATTTTCCACTATGATGGTCTCCACGTGTGGTGGAAAGTACTGCCAAGTCACGGCCAACTTAGAGCAACCCCCGTAGAGTCTTCAAGGCAAGAGATGGACAGAGGTGGTTTGCCATTGCCTGCCTCTGCGTAATGACCCTGGACTTCCTCAGTGGTCTCCCATCTGAATTCTAACCAGGGCCACTGTTCCATCAACGCCCTATAATCTCTGCACACTACCACCACTGGTGCGGGTACCATCGGAGGGAGTGGGACGTTCCTAGGAGACGACAGGGCAGTGGGGATATGCACTGCTGTTGTTGTGTAGCTATACCATTAAGAACACCATCTTGGGTTTACAATTTGGAAGTGAGTAGGGGAGCACCGAAAAATGTCTTTTTATGAACCCTTTTTAAGTGTTTATTTTGTATTTTTAGTATTTTATACTGTTTTATTGTTATAATCTGGCGTTATGCCTCTGTTAGCCGCCCTGAGCCTTCGGGGAGGGCGGGATATAAATCCAAAGAAAGAAAGAAAGAAATAACCCTGCTTAGCTTCTGAGATCTGACAAGATACAGCCAGCTTGGGCTATCTGGGACAGGGGAAGAAGTGAACGGAGGTAGTTTGCCATCGCCTTCTTCTGCGTAGCAACCACGGACTTCCTTGGTGGTTCCATCCAAGTGCTAACCAGAGGCAACCTTGCTTAGCTACCGAGACCTGATAAGATCGGGCCAGCGCGGGCCATACGGGTCAGGGCAGTCTCACCATACAGAAGTCCTCATTCAGCCTTTCCGTTCCTCCCCAGCAGGACAATCTAATATTGTGGAGCTTAAGGGCTAAAGCATCGCACTGGCTCTGTGCCCCCCTCCCAAGACTGTGCAGGGCAAGCCAGGGAAGGAGCCAACACTGTTGATCTCTCCTCGCGGCTCAGAGCTAGCAGGCAACTGCCGCTGGCCTGAAAAACAATTTGAGATTTTCAGACGCTGCTAAAGCACCAAATCCTCCTGAGCTCTATGCATTCATTCCCCCCCCCCTTCTCAGTGGCTTGATTATTTTTACAGTACAGACAAAAGCCATTCTCTGTGGGGGGAGGGAAGCAGACAGATAGTTGTACGTGTCCTTAAATGGCTCTCTGAAGTTGCAGATCTGGAAAGCTTTCTACACCGTGCCGGGGTCTCTGCGCATCAAGGAGTGGGTACGCCACCGTTCCAAAATGCAATTTGATTTCAGATTGCAAGCGGTGCCCTCGGACACTAAAAACAAGATAGTGTCATGTGCTGGATCATATCACAAATGTTTTTTTTTCATACATGCATTCTTGTGCTGTTCTCCTGAAGTTGCCCCGGCCCCATTCCATCCATCACATCCAACAGAACAAAAAAAAATCAATTTACAGTTGAAGGGTGTGTTGTTTTCCCCCCTTGGAGGAGAGTGGATCTCAGATCCTAGCTTGATAGTCTAACCATTACACCCTACTGGTACCTGACCTGGATGGCCCAAACCAGCCTTATCTTGTCAGAACTCAGAACCTAAGCAGGGTCAGCCTGGTTAGGATATGGATGGGAGACCCCCAAGGAAGTCCAGGGTTGCTATGCAGAGGCAGGCAAGGGCAACTCACCTCTGTCCGTCTCTTGCCTTGAAAACCCTACGGGGGTCATTGTAAGTTGGCTGCGACTCAATGGCACCTTCCAGGTCTCCATCTGGCCAAGACTAAAGTACAGTAAGATGCTAATGCAACAACCTTCAAGAGCCATCCATTGACATCCTCAAAGGCCAAGGTCAAAATCGTTGCGAAAGGTTTGTCCAAAAGATTCTGCAATCAAGGGCCCAGGAGGAGGACCTTCTGGTGGCACCTGGCTTTTGGCCACTGTGTGACACAGAGTGTTGGACTGGATTTATTTATTTTATTTCTTTATTTTTTGCACTTATATCCCACCCATCCCATAAACGGACTCAGGGCGGGTTACAACATTTCCATAAATACAATAAAATCTTTAAAACACGTTATAAGCATATGAAATCAGTAGCCGTAGCCTTCCATAGGGAGAGTCCGGCACATTGACATTGGTGTAGGGCTACCAAATGCCCCCGGGGGGTGGATTTCCCCCTGCTTTCGAGCCCCGATTTCCGCCCCCACAGAATCGGGGCCCGGGGAAACCCCACCCCGCATGCACGTCACCCGGATGTGACGTCACATGCTGGGGCGGGGCCACAGCCATTTGAGGGGGAAACTCTATGTTTTCCCCTCAAATGGCTGTGGCCCCGCCCCAGCGTGTGACGTCACATCTGGGTGATGTAGATGCGGCGCGGGAGATGGCCAGCGGTCCCCCGCCGAGAAGGTAAGGGAGATTTGGCAACCCTACGTTGGTGGGTTACATGCCAATAAAGGTAACTGGACTGGATGTTGGTGGGTATGGCCGGTTATCAGTAGGCCCAGAGGTCATTTCAGGGGGGAACGTGGGGGAACGTAGTTCCCCCGAGTGAGGTGCAGGGGGCGGGGCACATGATGAAGCCCCGCCCCCTGCTTCTGGCCGCCCCGCTTCCAGCCCTCATTCAGCCAGGAGGAGGCAGGAGAAGAGGGAGGGTAAGTTGCTTCCTCCTCGCCTCTCCCCACCGCTGCCTGCCTGGGGCCAGGGAGGGCCTTGGCGGGGCTTCCTCACACTCCCGCTGGCCTTGCAGGTCCACCGCCGGGCCCCTGATGTCAGGGGGTGTGGCATATGCTAATGAGTTATGCTAATGAGTTCCCCTAGCTCTTTTCTACGAAATGACCCCTGAGTAGGCCTGATCCAGCATGGCTTCCGAGATGTCCCACACAACACCCTGTATGAAGAAAACCGCCCTGTCAGGGAGAATAGTTCAGACTAACTTCTTGCCAGACGATTCTTCCTACCGCAGGAGAGGTCTCTATGGAACGAGCACACATGCCGAGCCCTGACTTCCGGCCCAAAGCGTTACCATTTCATCCTGCCGATTAATACAAGTGCGCTCTCAGAAATGAACCTCGGGGAAGTGGGTGGAGATATAAGCTTGTCACCCAGGCAACAATACAAGGAGACATCCCAGACACGGGCTGTCTCTAGCACTGCTGAGGAATGCGTCTTTACAGCGGAGGAGCAGGTGCTCGAAAGGAGGTTACGCCAGTCTGGCCCTCCAAGAAAAACAGCCGCCTCACTTGCTGAGGAAACAAAGCAGAAAGACCCCTTGCGCCATCAGATTTATAGGTCTCAGCAGGCGGGGGGGGGGAGAGGAGAGCGGGGGAAGAAAAAACAGTGAGGGTTTCAGCAAATAGGGCCTCCATCAGAACTTAGAGAGTGATAGGCCTCGGGCTCCACCCCTGCCCCATCACAGCTGTGCCACTCGATCCATCCTCTCCCGCCAGTGGGCCTCGTGACTCAGGGCAATCTGGCTTACACCTTGCGGGCCTGTGGGGAGAAACTGTGAGTCCCGGCGTTTGGAGGGATGCAGTCAGCACATGCGGAGCAATTGCCCCCCAGGGTTGGCTGGCTTTCACAGGCTGGTAATGTGAGCCCGGCTGGAGGGCCGTTGGAGAGAATGAGAGAGTGTGAAAATGTTCTTACGAGTCTCCCCGTCCCGCAGACCGGTGGCTTCTGGAGGGGAACGTCTGGGGACAGGACTAGGTTAAAGAGAAGAGAATTTTGGCCCAAAGAGAAGGCCCAAAATGCCACCAACTTCCCGATGAGTGGAGTTCCCACAATCCATCCGTTTTATCATTCTGGTGTTTCATGTTCCAAGCGAATTCAAAATGGCCTGAGAGAATTGCTACGATAAATCCCCATCAAATTTTTTGTTAATAGGAAAGGCGGGGAAAGTGTTCAGACTGGGAATCAGGGCTATTTTGGGGCAGGAACGCACAGGAACGGCGTTCCGGCTGGCTCCCAAGTTGGCCACGCCCAGCAGGAACTCGTTAGCATAATAGGCCACACCCAACAGCAGAAACGCATTGGGATTGGCTACAATTGGGTGTGGCCTAATATGCAAAGGAGTTCCTCCTCCAAAAAAAAAGCCCTGAGTTTTGACAACAAGGTAAAGAGAATAAGAAGCAAAAGGTGGGTGTGGTTGGATGACCACACTTCTGGTAACATGGGGGTGTGGCCTAATATGTGAATGAGCTGTGCTGTCAGGGGTGTGGCCTAATATGCTAATGAGTTCCTGCTATTGAATATGGCCTATTATGCTAATGAGTTCCTGCTGGGCTTTTTCTACAAAAAAAGCCCTGCTGGGAATGATTCATGTATGTGCTTTTCGAGCACTGCTCACAGGTGCTGTAAGGCGGTTTTTTGTGGGTGGGTGTTTTTGTCCAGGGGAAGATATGTTGTTCCCTAGGCAACTGCGTGACTCTTGTTGCATGTCATGACCGAAGAGCTGTTCTGGTTGGCTGCCTTCAAGTCTCATGACCCTGTCCCATACGAGATCACTTGTACAAGCCCATAGAAATGGCTCTTGAGCAGGCAAAAGCCAATCAACGTGGTGTTCGATTTGAACACTTGAACAAAAGCATCGAGGAGGGAGTCCAGTGAGGTGCTCAACTCATAAATAAGCAGATGACACTATCACATTAAGTTCAGAGGTGGCTTGGATGGGATACAGCCCTGGAAATGTGTCACAAGCATCCGGGTCTGGTCCTGACTTTGGCTGTGCAATGGTGCGCTGAAACAGCTCGGCCATGTGGCTGCATGAGGTTGCGAGAGAAAGTGTGATTGTGCCAGCACGGCATCTTCAGTAAAGACCGACTCCTGCCTTGATCTCCATGGAAACTAGTGGGTCTGCCTGGAAACGGGAGTCCAGCACTGGAGCTTTCTTGGAGTGCAAAGCACCAACAGAATAAATCAGTCAACTCTCCACCCGGGTCTGCCCTGGGAGACGATTTATGGGCCTAGTGTGGGGCCCAGGTCGGTTCCCTGATGGATTTCATGTTGGGATTACAGACAGCATGTCAACTTTTCCCAGGAGGCTGGAGGCTGAAGAAGGTGCCGCCACAGGGGATTTTGTGGAGGACTCCTGGGCTGGGGCAGAAAACTTTATTGTAGTCCCACTGAGCCACTGGACCATGCAGCGGAATAAAAACTCAGCTGGTCTGAGAGCTCCGAGACCCATGTCTTTGCTCCATTTAAAAACCTATCAATCAAGTCCACCAAGGCTCTGTAAAGGAGCCTTTTCAGACCCACAAACAGATTTCTGCAGGCACCTAAGCGTTGGCCTTTTCTTGAGGATCTTTGGAAGGGGAACGTGGGTTAGGGGTAGGGTCTCCATACTGGGAGGCCTTCTGCTGGCAGCCCTCGTTGCCCACCGCCACTCCGAGAGGCAGAGGACGGGCATTAAAGAAAAGTCATCTCATGCGAGCCATGATATCACTTCCAGTGAAAACCCCAAAGTAACATAGCGGAGTTCTTGGAACCACCAGAAACTCAACGGTTTTACCATAGATTTTCCAGCAATTCCTAGAGCTACCCGATGTTACTTCTGGGTTTTTCCAGAAGTTACATCACGGTGCAGACAACACCCCCCATGGCCATTTGAGTGACCTCCCATACTCTCAGCCTAGGCTACCTCACATGGTGGATATGAGGATAAAATGGAGGCGAGGAGAACAATCAGGGGTCATTTTGTAGGAAAAGAGGTGCAGGAGCTCATTAGCATAACTCATTAGCATAACTTATTTGCATATTCCACACCCCCTGACATCACCGGAAGTGTGTCAGAAGGCAACACCCACCACTCAGGCTCCACTGGACTGTTTTGGATTGCTAGCTATTGGGGGGGGGATGTGCAGATCTGTCCTCGCAGAGGAGGTGCCAGAACCCACAGCTTACAACGAAGTACACACATTCAGGAACGGTTATACTTTTATTGCAAAGCTATAGATGCAGTAACACAGGCACTGTTAAGAATGGCAGTAACCAGAGGTCATTTCGGGGGGGGAGGGTAAGTTGCTTCCTCCCCGCCTCTCCCCACCCCTGCCTGCCTGGGGCCAGGGAGGGCCTTGGCGGGGCTTCCTTGCACTCCCGCTGGCCATGCAGGTCCACCGCCGGGCCCCTGATGTCAGGGTGTGTGGCATATGCTAATGAGTTATGCTAATGAGTTCCCCTAGCTCTTTTTCTACGAAATGACCCCTGGCGGTAACCCATTGAGCATAATAGGATATAGGGCATTCGTATGCACACACACACCCCCCATGGCATGGGCCAATTAGCTACCCTCCCATGCGCGGGACAAGCTAGGAAACCGTTAGGTGGTGAAAGCTGGGAAGCAGTAGTCTCTCACGGTACATAGGAGACTTCCAGACAATACAACCTCCTCCTGCACATCTGTAGAGATAAGCATTTCAGTGCAGGCAGAACAGCAGAGATAGGAATGCAATAGCAATTACCAAGACACAGAATGAACTCCCCAACCCCCATGGCAGCATAGCTGACAGGAGGGAGAGCTTGTACCTGAATAAAACTTGGTCTTAAAGGTGCCAATGGACTGTTTTGGACCAGGGGGCCGGGGGAAGCTCTGCAACTTACCTGGCTGCTTCTTGCTCTGACTGAGGGCTGCTGGGAGCAGGGGGTGGGGCTTGTTGCATGTCCCCACCCCCTGGGCTCTTTACTGCCAGAGCTCCGCTCCTGTGCGCTCCTGCAGGAAATGACCCCTGAGAACAATGTAAGTCACTTTGAGTCCCCATTGGGCAAAAAGGTAGGGTACAAATGTAATAAATAATTTTTAAGGTTTGATCATGGAACTCCCAAAGCACGTCTGTTGACAAGACCCACAATGGAGGACTTTGTAACATGGGAATCGGCCTTGAATCTAACCGGTTGTGATGCTAAAAGAGGAAAGGGAAAACCACTGATGTTTCTTGAGCTCTTGGGACTCAGGGTGTGATCAAAGCGTTTTGATGAAACAATGAAGCCACCTTGAGGGAGCTGCAGCTGAAAACATTTCATTTTTATCCTTTCTCGTCCCCTGATGCGACTATCTGGTGCGTGTTACAAGGGTGCGTGTCCTTCACAAGCCTACTTTTACTCAGTTAATAACAGCATGTTGATGCAATTACACAGTGGACGACATGCATGGGGAAATACCGATCAACGATTCCTAATGCAGTCCTTACAGAAGACTGAAGGAAGTCAACTCTCTGAAGGGCTGCCATCAAGGAGGAGGCAAGGATTGGTTATTCTGCTGCTTGTGGGGGCGAGACTTGATCTAATGGGCTTAAAGTATAGGAGAGGAGATTTTGGTTGAATGTTAGGAGAAACACTCTGGTGGTAAAAGCAGTTTGATGATGGAACCAATCGTCTAAGGGAAAAACCTTGCAGGAGGTTCTGACACCCATCAGCCAGGGATGCTGTATGGATCCTGTGTTGTGCAGGTTACACCAGGTGCACTCTATGGCCCCTCCCAGAAATATAATAAAAGTACTCATAGCCACAGAGTTTATGAAGAAAGGTGTGGCTGAACTTCATATTTGTGTCTGTATTGCCTTTGGCATGCAGGGCCGGCCCCAGCTTATTTTGCACCCTAGGCAAGGATCCCTTCTGGTGCCCGCCCCCCCCTGTGCGCCCACCATTTTTCAAAAATAAATGCATTTTAGGAAGAATGAAAAACACAAATAATTAAGAAACTTCCAGAGTACGGGGCCAGGTTCAGTTTGCCGCCCCTAAGGGCCGTCCCACTCTAGGCGATTGCCTAGTTCGCCTAGTGAGTGAGCCGGCCCTGTTGGCATGGAAGGAATAACTGCCTCAGGAGTACATGAGAGGTGCCCTCCTGGATCAGACCAGTGGTCCATCTAGTTTTGCATTCTGTTTCAATCAGTGGCCAACCAGCTGCCCTGGAGGACCAATGAACAGAGGCCATGGTCCCTCCCTTGGTGTTGCATCCCAGCACGGGGATTCAGAGGCTCACTGACTCTGACTGTGGAGGTTCCTTGCAGTTGCCATGGCAAGTAGACACTGATAGACCTCTCTTCCATGAATCTGTCTGACCCCCTCTTAGAACTATCCATGCTCATCAGTGTTCCCTCTAAGCTGAGTTTTTTAGCCTCCGGCTCACACATTTTTTAGCCTCTGGCTCACACATTTTTGTCTCCGCTCAGGAAGGATGGCTCCAGAGCAAACTAATTCATGCAGCAGCCAAATCGCTCACTCACAACTTTAATGCCAGGCGCTCACCAAGTAGAATTTTTGCTCACAGGACCCCACAGCTTAGAGGGAGTCTTGATGCTCATTATGGCCATCACTACGTCTGCCGGCAGTGAATTTGACAATTTAATTACCCCTTCAGTAAAGAAGACTAGTTTCTTTTTTCTGTGCTGAATCCGTTGGCCACCCATGGGAATATTTTAAATAAATAAGTAAATTTTAAAATGCCCCTGTCCCTCTTTGTCTTGAAGAAGAAGAAGAAGAGACTGGATTTATACTGCGCCCTTCACTACCCGAAGGAGTCTCAGAGCATCTTACAATCTCCTTTCCCTTCCCCTCCCCACTACAGACACCCTGTGAGGTAGGTGGGGCTGAGAGATCCGAGGACTGCTCTTGAGAGAACAGCTCTGAAAGAACTGTGACTGACCCAAGGTCACACCAGCAGCTGCACGTGGAGGAGTGGGGAATCACACCTGGTTCTCCCAGATTAGAGTCCACGCTCCTAACCGCTACACCAAACTGGTTACACCTGCAGCCAAGCTGACCTGCTTTTGCGAAATCCAAGGCTGATTGGAAGATGTTCAGATTGCTCTCTTTCCGAAGTCCCCCTCTCCCTCTTTTCATGTTGCTCCCTCTGTAATATTCAGGGATTCCAGCACTGTATGGAAATGATTAAGTGCTTTCTCTGGTAGGCCTTAACACTCCCCAAACAATCCAAAGCCTTTTCTGTCCTTTTGCTAGATTTTTTTTTTGCCAGGTTCTCCATTTCCTAAGAAGACAGACAGACAGGGCTTTTTAAAAACCTGATGCATATGTATTCAAAAATTCAGCGTCTAGACATAGCCCAAGATATTTCAGTGCCCGTGGCAAAAAATACACACAAAACCCCTCTCACTGCAGTATGTAGGTAAGTGCCGTCAAGACACAACTGACTTATGGGAACCCAGAAAGGAGTTTTCAAGGCAAGTGAGAAGTGGAGGTGGTTTATTATTGCCTTCCTTTGCAGAGCCTTTCTTGATCGTCTCCCATCCAAGTACAAATCAGTGTTCCCTCTAAGCTGAGTTAGTGTGAGCTAGTTCATAGTTTTTTAGCCTCCGGCTCACACATTTCTGTCTTAGCTTAGGAAGGACAGCTCCAGAGCAAACTGATTCATGCAGCAACCAACTCACTCGCTCACAGCTTTCATGCCAGTAGCTCACAAAGTAGAATTTTTGCTCACAAGACTCCACAGCTTAGAGGGAACATTGGTACAGATCCTGCTTAGCTTCTGAGATTCGACAAGATCAGGTGCTATACCATGCCGCCTTCTCTCCTACACACTGTAGTCAAAATATGATAATAAAAACTAACAACTATAATCCCAGTAATGGCAGGGATCATAGATAGACAGCTGTACTGGAGTAGAGAAAAATCCAGGTCGCGTTAGTATCTTTCCTTTGGACCAATCAAATATCACAGATCAGTGAGCGAGCTTTTCAGTTCCACAGAGCTCTTCAACAAGCCGGGCGTCAAGAACAAAGAGGGGAGTGATGTTCCAGAACATAATGTTATGGTCCCTGACATGCACTTTGTGGAAGATACATCACATACTAAATCAGATTTAGACACTGTTGAGTGGGAACTGTTTCAGGTTCAGATGTTGCAAATTTCTGAGCGAATGCGTTCGACCGTCGAACTTGCCCTGTTCGCCCGTGACGATCAGATGTGAGCTGATCACCAGATCTGGGTGATTGGGCAACAAATGACTCAAGGCCTGCCAAACATGTTTTCATCATCTTCTTTTCAAGACATGCATGAAAATGCTGATGATCCAAACAGATCGACAGTCGCTAAAGACTACTTAGATGAACATTAAACAGTAGGATTTTTAAAAATGAAAATGCCGCATTTATTTATGACTGGTTTATATGGTTTCTGACAGATTTCACTGTTGGTTTTAACAATTCCTTGCAAGGACACAGTGGGAGAATGTAGAACTCAATCAGTGTTGGGATTCTTTGAGTAAGTCAGCAGAGTATTAAGAGACTGAGTCCATGGTGTGTTTTAAAATATAAGAGTTTACTATAAACCTAACATGGGGAAAAGGTACACAGGATATAAAATAACAAAGAGCTATTATGCCTACATCCTTGCAGCTAAAAGGTAAAACGGGAAGAGCCGAATGACATCTCCTTCTCTAGTCAGAACAAAGAACAGGGAGGAGAAACCAATATGCTAAATACTTGACACCTTGGTTTCCAATCAGACTAGCAAATTAGCTCCAAAGTTCCCGGGCATCCTATTGTCTAAACAGATTGGTTACAAACAAACATGTGACTTAACAAACATTATTAACCCTGTAAATACTGAAGTATTTTGACTTGTAACACCCAACAATCAGGCTGTGAACACATGAACATGCCTTACACTTATCAGACCATTGATCCACCAAGCACAGTACTGTCTACTCAGACTGGCAGCAGCTCTCCAGGGTCTCAGGTAGAGGTCTTTCCCATCACCCACTTTTGATCTTGTTAACTGGAAATGCCCAGGATTGAACTTAGGACCTTCTGCATGCCAAGCAGACACTCTACCACTCAGCCACAGACCTTTCCCAGCACCTTCATGTGACAAAACCAGGGCTTTTATTCTGGGGAAACGTACTGGAACAGAGTTCCGGAACCTCTTCAACAAAATTCTTTTTAAAATGTTTAAAAGTTCATGGGTTTTCAGTATACAGATTGAAAACTTCATTTCCCTCTTGAGAGTTCCGGCACTTGTTCCCCCCCCCCCCCCAAAAAAGCCCTGGGCAAAACATATGCACGAAAAGCTAACTGCAGTGTACTGCGCTGTTAGGAAGGAACAGAATGAAGCAACCCGCCAAACAGCCTTGAACAGACCAATGAACAGATGAACAGTCTGTCAAAAAACTGGCTCCTTGTTTGTAGCTGGTGAACAAGAGATGAGCTGAAGCGGCAGGTGTTCCAGCCTCCCTGATTTAAGCTGGCATTGAGGATAGTGGCTCATAAAGATCCTACTCTGTATCACATTCCTATCAGAAGTATTGCGGGATGCTAGGATGAAGTTTTGGGAACACACAGTTTTGATTCAAAAATCCCCCTTCCTGGAGTGGGTTTTCCTCATTCAGGACAAGACTGTGCTTTGTCCCCCCACCACCACCAGTCTCCAAGTCCTACTAAATAAAACCAAATTAGAATTATCACCATGAATTTATATGGTGACCAGCAAGAATGTATGACATAAAAAGGTATAAAATGGAGTATGGTGTAAAATGGGAGGGAAGACAGCACGGTACAGCCTGTTTTCTCAGATCTCAGAAGGGTCAGTGTTTGGATGGGAGACCACTAAAGATGACTTTGCAGTGGGAGACAATGGCAAACTGCCTCTCCTTCTCACTTGCCTTGAAAGCCCCTTGCTGGGGTCGCCATGAGTCTGTTGCAGCTTGGTCGCAGGTATGGTATAAAATATTTTTAACTGCATAAAAAGTCTATTAAATACCATAAAGTAAAACAAATCGGAAATGCCAACAAGGAGGGAAGGAAATATAAAAAGGCTTATAGAAATAACATACAAAAACTGCCTTTGAGCTTGGAGGCATGGAGGGGTTTTAACTTGAGATTTGTAAGCCACCCTGAGTCCTGTTTCTTGGGAAGGGCAGCCTAGTAAATCTACAATCATAGAGTTGGAAGGGACCTCCAGGGTCATCTAGTCCAACCCCCTGCATAATGCAGGAAATTCACATAAGGAAGGAAGGAAGGAAGGAAGGAAGGAAGGAAGGAAGGAAGGAAGGAAGGAAGGAAGGAAGGAAGGAAGGAAGGAAATAACCATCACTGGACCACTCCTCTGTGAGTTTGTCCAATCCCGGTACGCTGCTCAGAGAAGGTTCTGCGAATTGTCCTTTTTACAGGCCAGAATCCTCTAATGCAGAAGTGCAACTCCTAGAATCCCTTAAGAACTATTACAAGTCAACAGGACTAAAATGGCTTTATAAGCTGTAGTGCAGACATACAACTGACAGTGTAGATTCTCCCACCCCTTTTGTAATCGGTTTTTCAGTTCAACCACATCTCTTGCAATGATCCATCCCTGTATTTCCACCTGCAAAAGCTAGGTGGCAGTGTGCACAAGTCGGTTGTCCGTGGGCTGTAAAAGGTTTCGGTACAGACCCCATTCCATCTAGGGATGCTTCCAAATCTCTCCTTGGGATTTCCCCCTGCATTTTGGAGTTCAAAATTACCTAGTCTTGTTTCCGCAGTGGAACCAATGCATTAGAAATCTTCTATCGCTCTCCTTCTTCTTTCCAAGTTTTGAACAGAACAATTTTGGGTCCTAACATTCCTCCAACTGGAGGGTCCTACATTTCATTTGTACCCCATCAGAGAGTACCTCTGAGACAGGCTGGGGTTCAAAAGAGAAGCACGCTACTCCCTTCTGGTTGTGAGGGGAGATACCCCCCCCCCGGGGGGGGGGGGGGAGCGTGTTGCCTTGGGGTTACCTAAACTATGTGCAAGTTGTCTCAGCCAGTTTGTCTGAGAGCCAGTTTAGCGTAGTGGCTAGGAGCGTGGACTCTAATCTGGGAGATCAGAGCTCCCGCGCCTCCACATGCAGCTGCTGGTGTGACCTTAAGTCAGTCACAAGTTCACTCAGAGCTGTTATTTCATGAGCAGTCTTCGAATGAGCTCTCTCAGCCCCACCTACCTCACAGGGTGTCTGTTGTGGGGTGGAGAAGGGGAAGGAGATTGTAAACTACTCTGAGACTCCTTTGGGTAGCGAAGGGCGGGGTATAAATCCCATCTCTTCTTCTTCTTGAAGTGGATGTTACAAAGCAGAAACAAAGAATCCTGGGACCATCAAAGGAAACTACGCCACAAAGCTTCAGTGCCCTCTCAACGGAAGTCTGCCTGGCCCTGTTGTGCAACGTCACAGCGGTCTTCATTATGAGCCTCTTTGGTGCACAAATGGTGCAGATTTACCATTAAGGAGCGCAAAGGATGCTAATCCTCTAGGATGGTTTTATTGGTATTGTTATAGTGCTTTTATGGATGTGCGAGTCTGTTATGATGCCAGTGTTTATGCTTTGGGGTGGATATTGCTTTTATTAATATCTATTTATTTATTCATCAAATGTCTACCCCACCCTCCCAGCCAGATTATTAATGCATTAATTTATTTTATTTAAATGCGAACTGTCCTGGAGATGCATTTCAGGATGGAAAGTCTGAATATAAATGTGCTGGATTCAATAAAATGTGGGTTCCTTATGCTTTCAAGAGGCACTTCCCATCTGACTGGTCTTATACAACATCATTGAGCTGAAAGTGGTGGGATTTTATACATAGGCACACCCAGGGCTTTTTTTGTAGAAAAAGCCCAGCAGGAACTCATTAGCATAATAGGCCACATACAGCACATTAGCATATTAGGCCACACCCCCATGTTACCAGAAGTGTGGTCATCCACCTTTTGCTTCTTATTCTGTTTACCTTGTTTGTTGTCAAAACCCAGGGCTTTTTTGGTAGCAGGAACTCCTTTGCATGTTAGGCCACACACCCCTAATGTAGCCCATTCTAATGAGTTTCTGCTGTTGGGTGTGTTATGCTAATGAGCTTCTGCTGGGCATGGTCAACTCAGGAGTCAGCCGGAACTCTGTTCCTGTGTGTTCCTGCCCCAAAATAGCCCTGGGCACACCACTCTTCTCCTAACAAGGGGCCTATCCTTGACTGTTCCACATTTCTGATGATCTGACCGTCGGTTGTATGCTGTATGACTCTGTATGTTGTACGTCTGTTGTATTCATTTCCTCCGCCATCAACAATCTTATTGATTTGAAAAGTCAAAAAGATCTGATGGGGGGGGGAAATAATTGTCCTACAGTATGTGATCCCGAATTTAAAATAGCCCTCAGTAACTGCAAGGTGTGGCACATCAGACCGTTCATTGCACTGTGTGGCATATTAGCATTCATGTGCATTCATTTGCATGCAAGTAAACTCACGTTGGAATTTAATCGGGGAAGGGACTGAACTCCCAACAATGACGTTTGATTTTATTACTTTATTGTTACATTCTTTTTACCATGAGTCACCACAAGCAGGTCTCTGGAGAGGTGGCATGTGAATTCTTGAAATAAATAAATGCACACGTCTTACTAACAATTTGTCAGGGACAGATATCAAAAAACAGGAACTTTCCCTAGTAAAGAGGAACTTTTTTTTTGAATGCTCAGTCTACAGCAACCATCCCCAAATCCTGACACACAGAGTTCTCAAACCCCTGGGATTGGTTGTTGTCATTGGGAGCCTGAAGTGCAGTGTCCTGAAAATATTGCCTAGAGTTGTGATGAAATGCCTTACACTCCAGGATGAACGCCAAAGTTTGTAGCCCCAAAGGATAATTTTGGGGGTTGCACTTTTATACAGGCATAGAGGCTATGGGGGACTCTTAACAGGCTAAAGCAAGTTGGAAGTGGTCACCTCCGAGCTAGCCATTTCCATAGCAATGCAGACGGCCCTGGCCAGAGAAGAACAATAGGTAGCTAGAACACTACACTTGGTCTTAGCCAAAAGGCCGAGAAGCAATAAAGGCTGACTTGACTTGACATAGCTAGAGTCCCACCAAAGCTATGGTCATGCCTAAAGAAGTGGGGAAGGGTCTGTTGGAGGTGGCTATGGCAGATAATAAACCCACTGAGCGCACTGGGGGGGGAAATTCCTTAGCTATTTTGTCCAAGAAGCAGCCAAGAGAACATGGTACATATTGAAACCAAGGAAATGGATGGTGTTAAAGAAGGAGGAGGATGACGACAATGAGGACGAAGACAACAGCTCTGTAATGTACTCTGCCATGACCACGTGCGCGACCGTTGGGCCATGCGGTCAGGCAGAGTCCTGAAGCTTCGCTTCTCCAGAACAATAGCCGAGCGGATCCTAGCCCGCACCTATCAGAGGGCCAGGTCCGCAGCCGAGAGCCTATGGGACTCTCAGCTACTGTATACAGCCTATCGGGAAGTAGGGGGTGTGTTTTGGTGGTGGGTTTTCGGAGCATATAAACCGGCCTGCGAGCCGGCTTATTTCGTCTTGTTCCCTCCGAATAAAAGTACATTGCTGAAATCACTCAACGCTTCTCAGTACTTTTCAAGCTCCTTGGACTCAGATTGGCAATCCTGGGATTAGGTGTTCTGCTGCTCCATGCAGTAAGCCACTGAGGCTGCTGGATGAGTCATTTCCAGGAGATCCAAGGAGCTTGAAGCCACAGAGAGTCTCTCCACCACATCGGCTCAGTGAGGCAGGATCAGCTGTAAAGAAAGCTCAGAGGAAGGCTGAGAATCCCTGTCTAATCAACCAACTGGTCCCGGCCGATCCTGCTGGCCCTTCCTTCTATTGTGACCCCCTGGTCCTGGTTTAGGAATCTGTACAGGCCTGGCTTCTGATCTTCTGGCTTTTGACCCCTCTCTGGCTTCTGGTTTCCTGTCCCGGGTGCCGCCTAGTTGCTGGTGCAAATTTTCACTCTGACGCTCAAGCTGGAAGCCTGTTGTCATTTCAGAAGTAAAACTGAGTCCTTTTGTTTTCATCATGTGTGAGCTCATGGCTGGAAGAGATGCCCTGGACTCTCTCCGTCTTTGGACTAGAGTTACGAGCTCCAGGTTAGGAAGTTCCTGAAGATTTGGGGAATGGAGACTGGGGAGGGTGGAGCTGGGGAGCAGAGAGACCTCAGAAGGGTATAATCAGGGCTTTTTTTTGTAGAAAAAGCCCTGCAGGAACTCATTAGCATAATAGGCCACACCCAACAGCAGAAACCCATTAGCATATTAGGCCACACCCCTGACAGCACAGCTCATTCCCCTATTAGGCCACACCCCCATGTTACCAGAAGTGTGGTCATCCAACCACACCCACCTTTTGCTTCTTATTCTGTTTACCTTGTTGTCAAAACCCTGGTCTTTTTTTGTAACAGGAACTCCTTTGCATGTTAGGCCACACACCCCTAATGTAGCCAATCCTAATGAGTGTCTGCTGTTTGGTGTGGCCTATTATGCTAATGAGTTCCTACTGGGCGTGGCCAACTCGGGAGCCAGCCGGAACTCCGTTCCTGTGCGTTCCTGCCCAAAAATAGCCCTGGGTACAATGCCATACAGTCCACCTTCCAAAAGAGCCATTTTCTCCCAGGGAACTGATCCCCGTAGTCTGGAGATCAGTCAGAATTGCAGAAGATCTCCAGCCACCGCCTTGACCCTACCTTTCACTCAGCACAGAAGGTGAAATTGTATGTGAACACATGTCCATCAAGGTCAGTCTTGTCTACCTACGGCAACTCTCCAGGGTCTCAAGGAGGAGGTATTTCAACGTCATCTACAACCTAAGCCTTTGAACAGGAAATGCTGGGGTTCGAGCCTGGGTCTTGCAGCAGGCAAAATTGATGCTCTGCCATTGAAACATGGGTCACTTTGAAAACTAAGAAGTCGTCCCTAAATTACTATTTATTTATTTATTTATTTTATTCCTATATATTGCAATGCCTCGTTCAGGCCCTTGAACAGGCTGTGTTTTATTTCTAGTTTACTAAGCAGTATTATATGGCTCTTCTGCATGCTCATTTTTGTCGCTTGTATGTCCCTATAGCTTTGGAGTGGTTTCCCCCCTATTTTTGCATGTGTTTTGTTCCCTCTAGTGGTCGATTCGATATTACATCGCTGTATGTCCAGCAATCTCCCCGCAGATTTAAACTGCAGGGTTTTTTGCTGGACATTCAGCAATGTAATATTGAATCAGCCACTGGAGGGAGAAAAACACATGGAGAAGAAGAAAAGAAGCCATAAGGACACACAAGTGATGAAAATGAGAATGTGGAATTAAATCGTGTTTTAATTCTGGTTTAGAAGCAAGGAAGGAAGCTTAAGTTTAAGCGCCTAATTTGGACCCTGCAACAAAGTGTGGCTTGTTGAAAATGTCCTGGTTTGCAATTTCAGGAAAGATGGGAGTTTGCTTGCGACATCTGAACAGAGCCTATAACCAAGGAACGGGATCATATATGTTTTATTCATTTAGACTGTCCAGGAAAATGACATTTGGGCCCTGTTCAAATCAAATTCGAACCACTTTAAAACTGGAGCGGATATGAGCCCAAGGGCACCATTAAAAATGCGGGTGAAAAGGTGAATATTTCACAAAATTATTTATTGACTTAGAACATTTCTATGCTGCCTCTCCAGGGATTCTGCCCAAGGCGGCTCTTCAGACTCCACTCCATTGATGGACGTCTTTTGCTCCTAACTCAGCCCCTTCCTACAGGTGCAGTCCTAAATGGCTCCGAGACACCAAAATGTTAACAAGAAGAGAAAAATCAGCAAGTGTTTTCCCCAGTTTTGGAGTGTGATTAATAAAGCGAAGCCATGGGGGGAAAAAACCCCAACATATCCAGGAATGCCACGTGCCGGGGCCATTGGGGGTTAGTTTGCTTTCGAAACGTCTAATTCTGTTTAGGTTCGTGCTAAAACACTCTAAAGTGCTTTCATTTTTTTGTTTTAAAAAATTATTTTTACAAATGCTCATACTTTCCTGCCGCAAATTATTCTTGGCTGGTTGACAAGCAGAAAAGCCTGCCTATAGCCACTTTTTCAAAAAAAAAAATGGAAAAGAGGTGGCTTAAGAGCTGTTTCATTCGACAGAGGTCCTCCCCGTCTCCTCCCCACTTCCCTCATACCGCGTAAGGAGAGTTCAAAAGTTCTCCCATGCATCCATACGCAGCAAGGGGGTTCTTAACAGCATGGATATCAACTCACCTTAAAATGAGTGGCTACCTTTCCCGAAGCATCGGGCGTTCAACCAGGAACTTACAGAGGCTTCCAAAATTTGCTTTGTCCAACTCGCTCCTCAGAGTTTAGAGTTCCTAATTCCCCACTCCCAACGAAACTGGTGTATCAGGAATCTGCACTAGTTCTGAGGGAGCGTTTATTGCTGAACTTCATGCAGTGTTAGGCTTGCCAAGTCCCCCCGGGGGGCGGGGAAACCCCCGCCCCAGAGGCCCATTCCCTGCTGCGGCGGATCGGGCCCCAGGAGGAACCCCACCTCGACGTGCACATCACCCGGAAGTGACGTGACCACGTCGGGCACGCTGGGGGCGGGGCCACGGTCATCCGAGGGAAAACCCGCTGCAGCGAAATTCAGACTTGGCAACCCTATGCAGTGTGGTGTTGGCATCCATTAATTTACTTCATTTACACCTCACCTTTCTTCCCAGTGGGGACCCGAAGCGGCTCACTTTGTTCTCCTCTCCTCCGGTTTATCCTCACAACGACCCTGCAAGGTAGGTTAGGCCAAGAGGGCGTGACCGGCCTAAGGTCACCCAGCCAAGCCTCCATGGCAGAGTGGGGATTTCAACCTGGGTCTCCCAGATCCTGGCCTTATACTCTAACCACTACATGACATTGGCTCTCAGTGTGACAAATTTAGATTACAATTTAACCTACGAGCGGCCAGCTCTGTAGGGTCCAGTCAGTGATACATCTAGCCTGGTTGCCGCAACAGCTCCCCTGTGCTTTTTGCCGCTGGAGATTTGATTGGCTGTGCTGATTGTTTAAAATGTTGCTTTGGCAGCAGCTGCCACCGCAGCACAAGGCTTTTCACTGTGTGACTGATGGTAAGCTATGGCAGCCATTTTGTGTCTGGCTCCACCTCCTGTAGTAACTATCTGCTGGCAGCCATTTTGTGGATGTGCCCACCACACTGTGTCAGAATTCACTGCACAGAAACACTGCACAGAAACAGAGGTGGTTTGCCATTGTCTGCATCTCCGTCCCGACTCTGAATTTCCTTGGTGGTCTCCCATCTAAGTACTAACTAGGGCTGACTTTGCTTAGCTTCCGAGATCTGATGAGATCAGGCTAGCCTAGGCCATCCACGTTAAGGCAATAACACCATTACTCAGCCCTGTGCTGACACTGCATCCACAGTTTTTACAACGGCCCTGTGTGGTAGGCCATCTACCCAAGTTTCAGTGTCTCAGTCCCTATGGTTAGAGAGACACAGACAGGAGAGGAGATGTGTCCCAGCTGGACTCTGAAGCCTGAGGAACCCTCTGGAGAATATGCATAACGGGAGAAGGGGCCCTCACCGTGGGTGGTTTCACCTGCCTTGGCTTGTTTGTCTAAGTCGTGATGGATCGTCCTCCCATGTCAAGATGCAGCAGGAGGCTCAGAAATTGTAAGGTTTTTAAAGAGCAGGTTAACATGGAGAGGAACATCAAAAGAGCTCCAGGAAGCGGCCAGTGCCCCGAGTTCAGCGAGCCCTGAAATAGATCCCAGCCTCCCATCCACTCGCCTGGTTATGACGGGGCACTCCCAGAGACAAAAGAAGAACGGAGATCAAAAGAAGCCGGTAGGCCATAAATCAGTACACTCGGCCGTTGGTGCCGGAGCGAGGGGATCTCTCCCCCACTCAGGCACAAAAGCTGGAGATTTGGATCTTCCCAAGCCAGCTGCTTGCCATATTGGGAGCACTGCTTTGTGTTTATGTTACGCAACAGGGCAGCACCTTGAGTGTTTCCTCTTCCTGGAGGTGCCTTCAGTATGGAGCCGTCTGCCGAGCAGAAAAAGGGTAGCATGACCCTGTGTGAAATATGTACGACAGCATGCTCGTGTGCCGCCTGGGCCTTGTGCATCCAGGCCGCCATGTCGGAAGCATCCACAGCTCATCCCCAAGAAAAGACAAACATACACACATACAAACATTGGGGATTATCGTTACATCATTAAATTGTCTATTTAGTTACCTCATAAAATATCTAACTATGTTTTTAACTTGTTCCACCTTATATTTTTATATAAATCTTTTGCATATAATTAAAAATATAGTTCTTATTTGTTTCTACATTGGTTGTATGTTGATATGTTTTATCTCTCATATATAATTCTGTTTTGGGGTGACTCTTCCATGAATGTTTCACATGTTCCCAAATCAATTGGGTCCCTGATCTGTCACTCAGGGGGTGTACCAATCGCCTTGCTGCGTTGCCTCAGTCCCGCCCACAGAGCCGGTGGCCAGAGTCTCGGGCTCAGTCTGAAGCTGGCGAACGGGATGGATCCTCTCCGTTCCCGGCCACAAACAGCTCCCATAGCAATGGAAAGCCAGCAGCATTCACCAATTCAGACCTGCACTTTTAGTGAGGGAAAGCAGCCCGGGAGGGAGGGAGACAGCCGTCTGGCTACGGAGACCCTTCAATGTCACAGGGAGACAAGTCTGAAAGTCGAACCTGCCGGAGACAAGGCAGACCAATGCGGGAGGGTCGACTTTCACCCACTGCCACTTCCCTGGGCACAGAGAGTTCCACGCGGGCACATCTGGCGAGGGCTGTCCTCTGACACTCTGGCAGGCAGAGGCTTCGGAGGTCAAGGCCAAACATGGCGGCACTGCAGGGGTCATCGTCAGCTGTGCCAGGGTGTAGGGAGCTGGCCAGGCAGTGAGCCCATGGAAGTGGCACCCAGCCTCTCACCCTCAGTGTGCTGTGAGGCGACGGATGAGCCCAACGATTTGGCAGCCGCAGGGTAAGAAGGCCGAGGCCGACTATGCCGCCGCCTGTGGATGGCTGCAGGTGCCAGGGCGAGCTGCATGCAGATGAGGACTGCCCCCATAGGCGAGAACGCGGCCAAGAAGGAGGGTGAGGCCAAAATCTTGCTAGCGCTCATTGTACTCCTTTTACAATGGGCTTTGCTACTAGTTTGTTATATTCTTCAATCCATTTGTAAAATCTTAACCATGTGTTCTCAAGGTTTCCTTCCGTCTCTCCTCTGAACATTAAAGTTCATTTGTCCATCTCTGCCGTTTCAAGTATTTTATTTATAGTTTCTTCTCTTGAAGGTACCTCATTTCTTCTCCAGTATCTAGTATATAAAATTCTTGCAGTTGTTACTACATGTATAATAAGATAGGATCATCCACAGCTCTTTTAGAGAGGGGTGGATTTCCGTGATGGCCACCGGAATAAACAGCTTTAAAGAGGGGTTAGATTGATCCATGGAGGATAAGTCTACTAGCTACTAGCCATGGTGACTGAGGGGAACCTCCACATTCAAAGGAACTAAGCTTCTGAATCCCAGAGCCAGGAGTTAGGGTTGCCTGGTCCCACCTTTATGCTGGCAGGGAGATTTGGGGGGCGTTCCTGGAGGGGGCATCACAATGGACTGATGCCATCACGTTGGGAAGGTTGCACGGTGATGCTCTGCTTTTTGGGCAAAAGGTAAAGGTTTCCCTTGCTCGAAAGCCAGTCGAATCTGCCTCTAGGGGGCGGTGCTCATCTCTGTTTCCAAGCCGAAGAGCCAGCACTGTCCGAGGACGTTTCCATGGTCATGTGGCCAGCATGACTAGATGCCGAGGCGCACAGAACGCTGTTACCTTCCCACCGAAGTGGTACCTATTTATCTACTTGCAATTTCTTGCTTTCGAACTGCTAGGTTGGCAGGACCTGGGTCCAGAGATGGGAGCTCACTCCGACACGTGTCACTAGGGTCTCGAACTGCTGAACTACCGACCTTCCGGTCAGCAATTCAGCATCTTAACCACTGAGCCACCACAACCCTTTTTTGGCAAAACTGTATGGTAAAATTGCCCTCAAACCATAGTTTTGCCCCAAAAGTAGAGTGTCGCCATGCAATGTCCCCGATGTGATGATGTCATTTCCGTGTGATGTCATCATTTTGGGGATCACTGTTTGGGAGTGGGGTTTCCCACTAGTGAGCAGTGACTCACAAAAGGTCATACCCTGCCACAAATTTTATTAGCCTTTAAGGTGCTCCCGGACTCTTGCTTTTCTCTACGACCCCATAAAGTTCTTGCAAGGATAACATGGGTGGCAGGGGAATTATGTTCAGCTGAGTCCCTTAGAGGGAGGGTGGGGCAAAGCAAAACAAACTGTTATTAAGGATATTAAAACCACACCTCCGGCAAGAGAAGCCTTCTCAGGTGTCTGAGATTTTACCTGGTACAACCCACACGTTTTAGGCACACATTGTAGGGCATCCCTTTGAAGCCATAGAGATTAGAATCCAAATGCAACACGACTAGAGGAGAATGGAACATTCCTGTTGTGTCTCCCAACGGGATCACACCTAGGCTTGCCATGTCCCCCCGGGGGCGGGGAAACCCCCGCCCCAGAGGCCCGTTCCCCGCCGGCGGCGGATCAGGCCCCGGGGGGAACTCCACCCCCACGTGCACGTCACCCAGAAGTGACGCGGGTATGCCGGGCACACTGGGGGCGGGGCCACGGTCATCCGAGGGAAAACTCTATGGTTTCCCCTCGGATGGTCCTGGCCCCGCCCCCAGTGTGCCCGGCGTGGTCGCGTCACTTCCGAGTGACGTGGATGCGGGGTGCGCGCACTCCAGACACCAACCGGGAGTCCCCCGCTGCGGCGAAATTTGGACTTGGCAATCCTACTTTTGGTGGAGGGTAAGAGGAGGAGTGGCACATGGCTACTAGCCGTAGTGGCGAATGGAACCTCGACATCCAGGTTCCTAATAAAATAAATTTCTGAGCACCAGTGTCAGGAGGCAACATCAGGGGAAGGCCTCAAGCTCTATGCCCTTAACAGTCTGGGAGCCACGTATCTTTGGGACCACCTCTCCTGGTGTACCCCCCAAAGAGCACTGTGCTTGGTAGATAAGAACCCACAAGTGGTCTCCGGCCCAAGAGACCTCCAGCTGTCCTCAACCAGGGCCAGGCCGTTTTCTGCCCTGGCTCCAACCTTGGTGGCACTCTCTGCTGAACAACACCTGTGCCCTGCAGGACTTAGTTCTGCAGAGCATGTAAGGAAGAGATGTTCCACCAGGCATTTGGTTGAGGACAGTGATGGTTTTCAATCTATCTGGCACTCCAGTTTTTCCTGCCTCCCCCCCCCCACCGCCACGAGGCAATGGCAGTTCTGGTAGTCTGATCGCCATCTTTGGGCTCTTACATTAAATATTGGATGATTTCCCACAAGCGCTGCTCCGTGCTCCCTCTTCTCTTTGGCCCGATGGTACGTGTCCCACAGCTTCGTGCGATTTCCCCCGCATCTACTCAGTCCTGTTTTTTGAGGATTGAGTAGACGCGGGGGAAATCGCACGAAGCCGCGGGGCAAAATGCGGCCGCGCAGCAGCTTGTGTGAAATTGACACGTACCATGGGGCAAAAGGGAGGAGTGAGCGCGGAGCAGCACTTGTGGGAAATCACCCACTGTGTTTTATTAATGCAACTCTGTTTCAACTCTGTATTTATTATGTGACTCTTTTATGGGTGTAGACTGCCCTGAGCCCCTTTCCACAGGGGAGGGCAGTTTAAAAACCTAATAAAATAAATAAATATACCCGGCCGTTGGACCTCCAGAGTAACTGGTTGGCTACTGTGTGAGGAAGGAATGTGGACTAGATGGGCCACTGGTCTGATCCAGCAGAGCTCTTCATAAGTTCTCATCGTGGCGGTGGGAAATGTTGTCATCTCACGACCGATATATGGCAGTCCTGTGGGATTTTCAAGGCAAGAGACATTCAGAGGTGGTTTGCCCTTGCCTGCCACTGCATAACAACCCTGGATTTCCTTGGTGGTCTCCCATCCGAATACCGATCAATGCAGAGGTCATTTCAGGGGGGATCGCGGGGGATCGCAGTTCCCCCGGGTGAGGTACGGGGGGTGGGGCACATGACGACGCCCCGCCCCCTGCTTCCGGCCCTCATTCAGCCAGGAGGAGGCAGGAGAAGAGGGAGGGTAAGTTGCTTCCTCCCTGCCCCTCCCCACCCCTGCCTGCCTGGGGCCAGGGAGGGCCTCCGCGGGGCTTCCTTGCACTCCCGCCGGCCTTGCAGGTCCACCGCCAGGCCCCTCATGGGGCTCGGCAGTGGAGCTGCAAGGCCGGCGGCGGCGGCCGGGACCGTTGGGGGCGGGGTGTGTGGCCTTATGACACTCTTCCGGTGATGTCAGGGGGTGTGGCCTTATGACACACTTCCAGTGATGTCAGGGGGTGTGGCCTTATGACACACTTCTGGTGATGTCAGGGGGTGTGGCATATGCTAATGAGTTATGCTAATGAGTTCCCCTAGCTCTTTTTCTACGAAACGACCCCTGGATCAATGCCGACCCTGCGTCGCTTCTAAGATCTGACAAGCCTGGCTAGCCTGGGCCATCCAGGTCAGGGCTATGTTCTTATAGACAGCTTTAAAAGGGGGTTAGACAGATCTGTGGAGGAAGAGAGGCCTATCAGTGGCTACTAGCCATGGTGACTAAGAGGAATTTCACATTTAAAGGCAGTGAACCTCTGGATACCAGCGCTAAGAGGCCACATCAGGGGAAGGCCTCAGCTTCTTGGCCCTGTTGTTGGTCCTCCAGGGGAACCGGTTGGCCATTGCGTGAGACAGGATGCTGGCCTAGATGGACCCCTGGTCTGACCCAGCAGGGCTCTTCTTCTGTTCTTATGAAGGCCTCAGCCTCTCTGCCCTGTTGTTGGCCCTCCAGAGGAACCGGTTGGCCATTGTGTGAGACAGGATGCTGGACTAGATGGCCCACTGGTCTGATCGCAGGGCTCTTCTTCTGTTCTTATGAAGGCCTCGGCCTCTCTGCCCTGTTGTTGGCCCTCCAGAGGAACTGGTTGGCCATTGCGTGAGACAGGATGCTGGCCTAGATGGACCCCTGGTCTGACCCAGCAGGGCTCTTCTTCTGTTCTTATGAAGGCCTCAGCCTCTCTGCCCTGTTGTTGGCCCTCCAGAGGAACTGGTTGGCCACTGCGTGAGACAGGATGCTGGCCTAGATGGACCCCTGGCCTGATCCAGCAGGGCTCTTCTGATGTTCTGAAGACAGCCATTTGGCCATGCAAGCAGCTCCTATGGCCAAGGAGCCCAGCAGCGCCGGAGGGAAGCAATGTGGCTGACTTGACCTCTGCCTGTCTCGGCAGAGCAGCGGGAGGAGGGGTGGGCAGCCGAACCCGGAGGTGTTTCCTGGGCATAGAGCCACCGAGGCTTCTCCGGGGAGCTGTAACTCCAGCTCGGCCCGCGTCCTGCTGTCAGGCCCAGCGCCTGGAGCTTGTTATTTGCTCTCTCTGCCCTCAACCCCCCCCCCCAGTCCTCCAAAGTGTCCCTGTCCCCATGGCGGTGCCTCTTTCTCTGCTCTCCGTCTTGGACAGCAGGCGCCTTCCCGACACATGCCACCCCCAAAAGGCAAGGGACGGAGGGGTGGGTGCCCAGCTTGGCAAGACCCCCTGCAGAGTGACTCCCTCCCTCCCTCACCCCCATCCTGGCCATCACAGGGAGCCTGTGAGAGAGAGGGTTGCCAGTTGCTCCGGGTGTGCCTGGAAATCTCCTGCTGCTACAGAGATCGGTTCCCCTGGAGAAAAATGGCCACTTTGGAAGGTGGACTCCATGGCCCTGTAGCCTGCTGAGGCCCCTCCCCTCCCCAAACCCCACCCTCTCCAGGCTCCACCCCCCAAATCTCCAGGTACTTCCCAACCCAGAGCTGGCAACCCCATTGAGAGAATCAGACCTGAGCTCCTACCTGGCCAAAGCCCACAATCTCCCACCCCGCTCACTGACCCCTGTTTGTTCTTATTTCTGGTTCCCTGCCCCATCCTCTGGCGCCTTCCCCCAGGACAGCGTGCTACAACTTAGTCCTACAGGATATAGGGCTGCCAGCCTCTAGGTGGTACCTGAAGATCACCTGGAATTACGGCCAGTCTCCAGACGACAGTGATCAGTTCTCCTGGAGCAAAGGAGAACCGTCTCTAGTTCCAGCTCCTGCCAACCTAGCAATTCGAAAGCAAGAAATTGCAAGTAGATAAATAGGGACCGCTTCGGTGGGAAGGTAACAGCGTTCCGTGCGCCTTGGCGTTTAGTCATGCCGGCCACATGACCACGGAAACGTCTTCGGACAGCGCTGGCTCTTCGGCTTTGAAACGGAGATGAGCACCGCAACCCTAGAGTCGGACTCGGCTGGCTTTCGAGCAAGGGAACCTTTGCCTTTACTTTACCCCACTGACGTCCCTCCCTGTAGTATACTAAGCTCGGCCGCGTGCAAGGCCAAGCCCACACGCAGTCAGGAGAAGAAGAAGAAGAAGAAGAAGAAGAAGAAGAAGAGATTAGATTTATACCCCGCCCTTCACTACCCAAGGGAGGCTCAGAGCGGCTTACAAACTCCTTCCCCTTCCCCTCCCCACAACAGACCCCCTGTGAGGTAGGTGGGGCTGAGAGAGCTCTTGACAGAAACTGCTCATTTTCAAGAACAGCTCTTATCAGAACTATGGCTTGCCCAAGGTCATCCAGCCAGGTGCAGGTGGAGGAGTCAGGAGTCAAACCCGGCTCTCCCAGATAAGAGTCCGTGCACTTAATCACTACGCCAAACTGGCGAAGAGCCCTAGCTTTGCTCTAAGGAACAATAGACCAAATGGATGCTAACCCGCAACTATCAGAGGGCTAGGATCCAAGGTAGGACCTATGGAACTCTTAGCCACTGTAAATATCCTGTCATTGGTGAAGGGTGCGTGCTTCGGTGTGGTTTGACTCCTAAATATAAGCCGGCCTGCGAGCCGGCATTCTCTCTTGTTCTACATCTCTAAATAAAGTATGAGCTGAAATCACTTCGCTATGCATCAGGCTCAGTACTTTTCACTGGCGACGAAGGTGGGATTGGAATGAACAAACAAGACAGCGCACCGAGCATCGCATCGCACCCCGACTCATCAAAGCACCGCGCTCCACACCGCTGGCCCCGCATCACATTGCACTCCGCTTCTCCGGTCACTGCGCCTCGCACCGCTCTGCCACAAAGCACTGCGCCCACACCGCTGACTCTGGTTCCAGCACCGCATCGCGCCCCGCTTCTTGCACTGCTCCAAGCCTTTTCCCGCCACGTCAAGCCTGCTACTGAGCACGTGTGGCATCGACACGCTCCGACTACTTAAAGACCTGATCACCCCAAAGAAGACGAAGGAGGAAACCTTCACGATTTGGAAACAGAGATGAGCACATCCCCCTAGAGTTGGATTCAACCAGGGGTCATTTCGTAGAAAAAGAGGTGCAGGAGCTCATTAGCATAACTAATTAACATAACTTATTTGCATATGCCGCACCCCCTGACATCACCTGAAGTGTGTCAGAAGGCAACATCCACCACTCAGGCTCCACTAGACTGTTTTGGATGGCTAGCTATGGGGGGGGGGAATGTGCAGATCTGTCCTCGCAGAGGAGGGAGAGCTTGTACCTGAATAAAACTTGGTCTTAAAGGTGCCACTGGACTGTTTTGGACCGGGGGGCCATGGGGAGCTCTGCAACTTACCTGGCTGCTTCTTGCTCTGACTGTGGGCTGTTGGGAGCAGGGGGCGGGGCTTGTTGCATGTGCCCGCCCCCTGGGCTTTTTACTGCCGGAGCTCCGCTCCTGTGTGCTCCTGCAGGAAATGACCCCTGGATTCAACTGGCTTTCAAGCAAGGGAAACCTTTACTTATTTTAGAAGACCAGTGAAGGGAGGGGGGGAAGGGCTCCTTTATTTGCATAAAGGCAGCCAGTCTCAGGTCCTACATTCACATTAGCCCCGCCCACCTCCCTGAAACACATGGCAGGCACCAAAGAATGTGCTGGCGGGCACCATGGCGACCATGACCACAGGCACCAGGTTGGGGAACACTGTTCTAAAAAGTCACAAAGACCATCCTTTGACAGAGGACCAGGGCTATTTTTAGGCAGGAACACACAGGAACGGAGTTCCGGCTGGCTCCCAAGTTTGCCACGCCCAGCAGGAACTCATTAGCATAATAGTCCACACCCAACAGCAGAAACTCATTAGAATTGGCTACATTAGGGTTGTGTGGCCAACATGCAAAGGAGTCCCTGCTACAAAAAAAAGGCCCTGGGTTTTGACAACAGACAAGGTAAACAGAATAAGAAGCAAAAGGTGGGTGTGGCTGGATGACCACACTTCTGGTAACATGGGGGTGCGGCCTAATGTGCTAATGAGCTGCTCTGTCAGGGGTGTGGCCTAATATGCTAATGAGTTCCTGCTGGGCTTTTTCGACAAAAAGAGCCCTGCAGAGGACCATTTGGTGGAGGTGAAACGCAACGGTGCCCTATTGACCTTTTAAAACTTTGGACAGCTGTTTTCCCATCTTGGTCTTGTATCATTGCTGCTGAGCGAGTGACCATAGACTGTACACCCTCAGCCCTCAGCCACTGAAGGCAAGTGGCTGGCAGGCACTGGGTGCATAATCTGGGACCCTACAGTTCGGAGGCATTACGATTGGCCAGACCTGGGACAAATACTAAGAACGGAGCCTTCTGCTCCTGGATGTTAGGGCACGACACCAGCCCCTGGGAACCCACATCCCTGTCTGAATTCAGGCGTGGCCACAGACCTGTCCGAGCTTGAACAGACACAACTAGGCGATGGGACTCTTTGCATTCCTCGGTTTTTCCGTTGGGAGGGATGATCCCACAGGAACAGCCCCTTATCTCTATCTGGCATCTCCACCTTTCCTCTTGTGTGGGATTCCTCCCGTGCTTTTGCTTCATTCCCCCCCCCACACACACACACATACACTTCGAATTGCACCCTCTAGCATTCCCCCACCCAGGCGCTCTTTGGCTTCCCACCCTTCCAGCTCTCCCTCTGCCTCCAGATTTTTGCATCCAACTAGCCCTTCCTTTCCCAGGAAAGGGTGGTGGTGGTTGGGTGAGACCTACCTTCACCTGTCAATCTCACTGCACGAAGGGCTGGCTTTCCTCCCCACCCAGCTCTGCATCATTTGGAACTTGCCTTTGGGTTTGTTTGGATCTCGTTGCCCGGCTGCAAGCTTCTTCCTTGCACGCTCTTTCCCCATGACTCTCCGACACTTCCCGGGAAGATTCCTGGACCCCACCTTCTCTAGCGTGTGAGTCACTTGCAGGCAGCTCAAAGCTTTGTCGGGAGCATTGCAAGGTCCCAAAAATATATGTCCACCTAAGGAGGGCTGCAGGATGTGGAATGGTGTGGCATAGCCCGATCTCATCAGGTCCTGGAAGCTAAGCAAGATGGGTGCTTGGATGGGGGACCACCCAGGAAGACTCTGCAGAGGAATCATAGAATCACAGAGTTGGAAGGGGTCATTTCCTGCAGGAGCGCACAGGAGTGGAGCTCCGGCAGTAAGGAGCCCAGGGGGCGGGCACATGCAACAAGCCCCACCCCCTGCTCCCAGCAGCCCTCAGTCAGAGCAAGAAGCAGCCAGGTAAGTTGCAGAGCCCCCCCCCGCCCCCCCTGGTCCAAAACAGTCCAGTGGCACCTCTAAGACCAAATTTTATTCAGGTACAAGCTTTCCGGCCTCTGCGAAGACAGATCTGCACGTTCCCCCCCAAAAGCTAGCAATCCAAAAGAGTCCAGTGGAGCCTGAGTGGGGGGTGTTGCCTTCTGACACACTTCCAGGGGGTGTGGCATATGCAAATAAGTTATGCTAATGAGTTGTGCTAATGATTTATGCTAATGAGCGCCTGCACCTCTTTTTCTACTAAATGACCCCTGCATACAGGCCATCTAGTCCTACCCCCCTGCTCAATGCAGGATCAGCCTAGAGCATCCCTGACAAGTGTTTGTTCAGCCGCTGCCTAAAGACTGCCAAGGAAGTCAATAGCAAACCACCTCTGCTTCTCACTTGCCTTGAAGTCCCTTGCTGGGGTCACCCTAGGCCAGTTGCAACATTTTGAGGGCTGATGTCCCTTGAGCCTTATCAGACGTAGATCCACAGAAGCAGGTGAGGATACATGCATTCCCTGCAGCCCAGATAGCTGGGCTGTGTTTTCCATTTAGATGCAAGTGGATTTCCGCCATCCCATTATTGCCCCATGGGTTCGCTCTGCTTATATTTCGGCCCTCCTGAATTCAAGTTGAACTCACAGCATTTCTAAATATCCAGGAACACAAGCCATCGGTGCAGCGTCATGTTCCTTCAGCTCAATTGTATTTCCACCGCACTCCATGCTCATGTGCACATTGTGATAATACCACACAAAAAGCAATTTTGAGCCCGCTTTGCAGGGAGGGTGGGGTATAAATCTGATAATAAATAAATAAATAGATGCGCTGCCCTTGAAGGCCATTTGGAAACAGTAATTGGTGCAGAATTTGGAACCCCATCTGTTATCGGGGTGGGCCAAGGGTTCATAACACATCTACTTTGCATTGGTTGCATTGGTTGCCTATTTGGAGTCCAACTCAGAGTACTGGGGCTTACTTGTAAACTCCTTCAAGTCCCAGGACTCACATACCTGAAAGACTGCTTCTCCCAATATGATCCTATGTAGCGGCTCCAGTCAGCACAGTTAACACCTGTTGGTTAACTGAAACCTTGCACAGATGTGCTCTGTTGCTACCTGTCACAGGGTTGTTGTTGGGTTTTTTTCTCCTTATGTTGCCTCTCCAGTCCTATGGAACAATCATCCGAAGGAAGTTAGGAAGGTTCTATCTCCTTTGGAATTGTGAACCTTTGGAGTCTCTCGATGGCTTCTGTAGTCTGTTGGTTCTCAGGGACAGAGGTATCTTACGGACGTCATTTATAAGGTTATTGTCAGTTGCTTGAATAGTTTGATGCAGGGCTATTTTTGGGCAGGAACGCACAGGAACGGAGTTCCGGCTGGCTCCCAAGTTGGCCACGCCCAGCAGGAACTCATTAACATAATAGGCCACACCCAACAGCAGGAACTCATTAGGATTGGCTACAATTAGGGGGTGTGGCCTAACATGCAAAGGAGTTTTGACAACAAACAAGGTAAAGAGAATAAGCAAAAGGTGGGTGTGGCTGGATGACCACACTTCTGGTAACATGGGGTGTGGCCTAATATGCGAATGAGCTGTGCTGTCAGGAGTGTGGCCTAATATGCTAATGAGTTCCTGCTGTTGGGTATGGCCTATTATGCTAATGAGTTCCTGCTGGGCTTTTTCTACAAAAAAAGCCCTGGTTTGATGTTTTAAATGCTCTGCGATTTATATGGTTTAATCCAGGGTTCCCCAACACGGCTCCCATGGGCACCATGCCCCCCTCTCACACCATTCCTGGCACCCCACAAATGTTTTTAGAAAGTAGGTGTGCCAGTTGGGACTTCTCTCCAGCAGGGCTTCTGATTGGTTATTGGAGATCAGATTGGCTGTGTATATTTTTTAAATGTTTTCAGTGGCACCTGCCACACAAGCAGGGGTCTTGTTGTAGAAAAAGAGCTGCCGGAGCTCATTAGCATAACTCATTAGCATAACTCATTAGCATATGCCACGCCCCCTGACATCACCGGAAGTGACAGAAAGCCACACCCCCTGACATCACCGGAAGTGTGTCAGAAGGCCCGGCTACTTACCCTCCTGCTTCATCCTCATTCCCAAACGGAATGAGGATCGAAGCAGAGGGCGGGGTAAAGAAGGGGGCGGGGCTTCACCACGTGACCGCCCCGCCCCCTAGAGGTTCTCTTCCGGAGCTCCGTACCTGAGAGCTCCCCCCCGACTAGAGCCCTGCACACAAGTATTAGCCTTAGCCTCTCTCTCTTTCCTCTTCCCCAGTGTATTCTTTAAATTACTCGTCTCCTCTCCTGCACTTCAGACTTCTTCTGTGTGTTTGTCTCTAGCTTCATCTCCCCTGGCATCCATTTTGTGATTGTGCCCGCCCACCCTCATGTCAGAATGCCAAAGGTTCCCATGGGGTTAAAAATGAGGTTGGTTTAATCTGTTAGGGCCATGGTGGCACACAGGTTAAGACGCTGCGCTGCAGACTGGAAGGTCTGTAGTTCAGCAGTTCGAGACCTGAGTGCCGCGTGACGGAGTGAGCTACCGTCTCTGGCCCCAGCCCCTGCCAACCTAGCAGTTCGAAAGCAAGAAATGGCAAGTAGATAAATAGGTACCGCTTCAGTGGGAAGGTAACAGTGTTCCATGTGCCTTGGCGTTTAGTCAAGCCAGCCACATGACCACGGAAACGTCTTCGGACAGCGCTGGCTCTTTGGCTTGGAAACGGAGTTTCCCCTAGAGTTGGATTCGACTAGCTTTCGAGCAAGGGAAACCTTTACTTAATCTGTTACCCTCACTGAATCCTAGGGATGCCAGCCTCCAGGTGGGACCTGGGCATCCCCTGGAATTACAGTTCATCCCCAGACTACAGAGATCAGCTCCCCTGGAGAAAATGGACGCTTTGGAGGGCGGACTCTATGGTGCTGCTCCCCTCTGAGGTCTCCGCCTTTCCCAGGCTCCACCCCCCCCAAATCTCCAGGAGGTTCCCAACCTGGAGCTGGCAACCCTACCCCCCCAACCCCCACCAGTGGCCAGGAAGGGCCTAGCAACCCTATATCCCAATTTCCTGGGAGAAAAGTGGAGTCCTAAACATTTAAAATAAATAAAAAGTATGATTTGCGTCAAGAATTTTAGGGCAGAGTCTTACCAGATCTTTTCATTCCCACTTGCGTGTGGGTAAAACATAGCACAAAAAAACAATCTTGCTATCGTATGAACAGCAATCGCTTCAAGATGGCTTGCTGTGCGTGCCGTAATCCTGGCATTAATTTTTAGGAATCCTGCTAGCTGAGTCAGAATTCAGGATAAGGGGGAAAATCTGGTCATGCCCTCAAATAAAAGCATCAATTTTAGCCGAGAAACATTAACTTGGGTTTGATTGCCTTAACCCATCTGGACCGATTCTGAGCACTTAACGCGGCGTTCAGTCTCTGTCTCCCATGCCCTCGTGATCACTCTTATTTCTTTGTTGTTTCCATACTCCTATCTTTCGGGACTTTTTGAGTTCTCCGTCTTCTTCCTTCGGTATCGATTTAAAAACGCACCAATACAATAGGTGAAAAGTACTGAGACTGACGCATCGTTGAGTGATTTTCAGCTCATACTTTATGAAGTGATTTCAGAAGATAGAAGGTAAAGGGCAAGCCAGCGGGCTGCTTAAATGCACAACAACAACTCCACACACACACACAACAACTCCACACACCCACACACCTGTGATTGGCTATTTACATAATCCTACATCTGATAGGGTTCCTTTAGTGTAATGCAAGGGTCATTTCGTAGAAAAAGAGGGGCAGGAGCTCATTAGCATAACTCATTAGCATGACTTATTTGCATATGCCACGCCCCCTGACATCACCAGAAGCGTGTCAGAAGGCAACACCCACTGCTCAGGCTCCACTGGACTGTTTTGGATTGCTAGCTATTGCGGAGGGGGGGTCATGCAGATCTGTCCTCGCAGAGGAGGGAGAGCTTGTACCTGAATAAAACTTGGTCTTAAAGGTGCCAGTGGACTGTTTGGGGCGGGGGGGAAGGGCTCTGCAACTTTCCTGGCTGCTTCTTGCTCTGACTGAGGGCTGCTGGGAGCAGGGGGTGGGGCTTGTTGCATGTGCCCGCCCCCTGGGCTCTTTACTGCTGGAGCTCCGCTCCTGTGCGTTCCTGCAGGAAATGACCCCTGGTAATGTATCCATCTCCGACTACGTGCGAGGCTTGGTCTCCACGCGGTCATGCGAAGCACCCGAGCTTCGCCTCCAGAGACAATGGCCCAAGCGGATCCTGGCCCGCGCCACTCAGAGGGCCGGGCTCCCGGCCGTGAGCCTATGGAACTCTCAGCCACTGTTATAGCCTATCACGAGTGTGGGGGGGGTGTTTGGGTGTGGGGTTTATTGCACATATAAGCCGGCCTGCAAGCTGGGGAGCTTGTCTTGTTTTTCACTGGAATTAAAGTATGAGAGCTGAAATCACTAGTAATTCTCAGTACTTTTCATCTAGGATCCTGGTCAGCCGACAGGCTGTTACTAGGATCCTCGGTGCCCATTGTCTCTGAGATTGAAGCTCTGGTTTACCTCGCTGACCGCGAGTGCAGAGCGACCACGTGTGCGGTCTAAGTTGGTACACAACAGTAGGGGAGGCGACACTCCCGTGTCTTTACACTCCACAAGCCCCGGTGCGTTACTGTCAAGGAAACCCACCGGAGGCCCCGATCCAGTCGGATGATTAATTGGGATGACGAAAGTGAGAATCACGTGGGGGGCCGAGCCGAGAGGCCTTAAGCTGAGGGGGCCGACGCTGGCGTTTAGTCCAGGAATCCTTTTTTCACAGATGATTCAAAAGGGCTTCTTCCCAAACAGGAAGCTGCTTTTATCGCCTGGGCCTGATAGCGAGACGGGAGGTTGTAGTCATCCCCGCTCTGCCAGCCTGGGAACTGGAGGGAAGGGAAGACTCCAGCACCGGCTGGAAACCCCACCTAGGGAAACACGGCCTGCCTTGGCAAACCCATCCCTTCCCAGCCAGGGCCAGCGCCAGCATACCTTGAGGTAGGGCAATTTACAGGGCCCGGGGGGGGGGGGGCGTTCTGGTGGGGACAGAGCACTCACTGCTGCTGACTCCCTCCTCAAGCATCTCTGATGCCGGCACTTGCACTCTTTTTGCTGCCTTCTTGTGAGTGCTCTTGTGAGTGGAATTCACTGCCACAGGAAGTGGTGGCGGCTACAAGCATGGACGGCTTCAAAAGGGAATTAAATAAGCATATGGAGCAGAGGTCCATCAGCCATCCATTAGCCACAAGGTATAGATAGGGACTCTGGGGCAAGTGATGCTCTGTCTTCTTGGTGCTTGGGGAGGTCAACAGTGGGAGGGCTTCTAGTGTCCTGGCCCCACTGGTGGACCTCCTGATGGCACCTGGTATTTCTGGCCACTGTGTGACACAGAGTGTTGGACTGGATGGGCCTCTGGCCTGATCCAACATTGGTGTCTCTTATGTTCTCTGTCGCCTGTGCTCCCGGGTGCATGTGCTGCCCGGCTATGGGTGCCAGGAGCGGGGGATCCCCTGGAATTACAGCTCATCTCCAAAATAGCACCGATAGCACCTTTAAGATTATGGTAGCGTCAGCTTTTGAGAAACACAGCTCTCTTCATCAGGTGCATGGAGGGTATGAAGAAACTGGTCAGAGAGGTATAGGTGGTAAGGGGAGGGGGCAACCCTAAAACCAACAGGAGCTTGGGGCAGTGGATCCCTCGCCCTGACTGGACGTTTAGCAGTCCTAGGCTGGATCGATGTCTGACATGGTAAAAGGTGGCGTCGTAAGGGCAGAAGGAAGTACGTCTTCACTCAACAAGGGATTAAAATGTGGAGTTCACGGCCAGAAGATATAGTGATGGCCAGAAGCACAGAGGGCTTTGAGAGGGAAATGTGGACTAGAGGGACCACTGGTCTGATCCAGCAGGGCTCGTCTTATATTCTTCTAGATGGCTTTAAAAGGGGAATAGATACCTTCACGGGGGATAGATCAGTGGCTGTTAGCCATGGTGACTAAAGGGAGCCTCCTCTATCAGAGGCAGTCAACCTCTGAAGGCAGTGCTAGGAGGCAACACTGGGGAAAGACCTTGGCCTTTGTGCCCTGTTGTTAGCCTTCCGGAATAACCAGTTGGCTATTGTGTGAGACAGGTGGTAGAAACAGGTGGTGATCCAGCAGGAGGCCTTCTTATGTTATTATATTCTCTTATGTATCATTCATATATCTATCTATCATCTCTCTATATATATCATCTCTCTATCTCTCTTTATCTATCTATCTATCTATCTATCTATCTATCTATCTATCTATCTATCATCTATCTCAGTTGCACATAAAACTGTACCACGTGCATCAACAATACAGACAAATCTACCCACAGTAAGAAGCAGGTAACTTGAGCCCTTGACAAAAAGTTCAACTCATATAAGGAGAAATGAAATGGGAAACAGGTTCATCCGAGCTTCCCAGCTCTCCACACCCTATGGAGAGAGATCTTCCGTGCCAACCTCTGAGCACACGCTCTTTGGCACTCTGTTTTTCTCCCTTCCCCTGCTCCTTCCCAGCTCCTTAGAACACCCTTCGTGATTAAAGAGTCTCCATCCTGTTCCCCCGACCTTCTGGAGTAGATCATAGCCAGCCCTCGCCTCCTCTCGCTGCCTTCTTGCCTCCCTTCTCCGATAAGGGATGACAGAGGCCCAGCGGTTCCAGGGGGAGTCTTCCCAAGAGTTCTGCTTTATCCATAACAAAACAAGAGTCCCTGCTCCAGATCTATAAATAGGCAGCTCGGCAGGGTGAGCCAGGAGCAAGGCCAGTCTTCCCAGTAGTCTAACCCCGTGTAATCTTCCAGGGCTCCTTAGGACATCCTGGCCACACCACCCCTGAAAGTGACTGACAAATGGAACGGATACATTATTATCACTTAACAAACTGATATATTAGTATGGATTACTGGCGAAGAAGAGGAGGAGGAGGAGGAGGAGGAGGAGGAGATGGGATTTATACCCCGCCCTTCACTCAGAGTCTCAGAGTGGCTTACAATCTCCTTTCTCTTCCCCTCCCCACAACAGGTGGGGCTGAGAGAGATCTTTCCAGAACTGTCCTTGAGAGAACAGATCTGGCAGAACGATGGCTCGCCCAAGGTCACACCAGCAGCTGCATGTGGTGGGTGGGGAATCAAACCCGGTTCTCCCAGATTAGAGTCTGTGCTCCTAACCACTACATCACTACACCAAACATGGTATAGGCTGATCTAGTCAGATCTCAGAACCTAAGCAGGGTCAGTAGTACCGGGATGGAAGACCACCAAGGTAGACTCTGCAGAGGAAGGAACCACTATATCAAATTGGGTGGAGAGTGATTTTAAGAGCAAGAGGAACACCCAGGCCAAAGGGATCGAGTCCTCCCTTACTTGCCACCCCACCAACCCGTATCTTTACTTTCAGTCACATTCCCAGCACTGTATGGGAGGCTGGCCCCAAGCAATGCTCCCTCTAAGCTGTGGAGTCTTGTGAGCAAAAATTCTACTTGGTGAGCTCCTGGCATTAAAGCTGTGAGCGAGCGACTTGGCTCCTGCATACAATCAGTTTGCTCTGGGGCCCTCCTTCCCGAGCTGAGATAAAAAATCTGTGAGCCAGAGGCTAAAAAACTCTGAGCTAGCTCACACGGACTCAGCTTAGAGGGAACACTGGCCCCAAGTGAAGTGCCCAAGCTGGGAGGTGGATCCAGACTGCAGAAGGGGGAAACCACGAGCTGGGGACAGACCTTCCTCATCCACCCATCCCTTCTGGCTTGTCAATTGGGTCCCTCCCCGAGTCCCCAGTCTTGATTTTTATGCTAGATTTGGACAAAAAGGACGAGTGAACACCTATGGAGTTGCCTTATACTAAATCAAAGCCTTGGTCCATTGAGATCAGTATTGTCTACTCAGTCTGGCAGTGGGTCTAAGGAGGCCAGCCGCCAAGTGGGGCCTGGGGATTCCCCTGGAATTACAGCTCGTCTCTAGACTACAGAGATCAGTTCCCCTGGAGAAAAGGGATGCTTTGGAGGGTGGACTCTGTGGCTTCATACCCTTCCGAGGTGCCTGTCCTCCCCAGCTCCTTCTCCAAATCTCCAGAGGTTTCTCAACCAGGATCTAGCAACCCTACACACACACCCATTCCTCACCGGTGGCCAGGGGGGACCCTGGCAACCCTAAATGGCTCTCCAGGGTCTGAGGGAGAGTTCTTCCACGTCACTTACAGCCTGGTCCTTTTAACTGGAGATCCCAGGGATTGAACCTGAGACCTCCTGCATGCACAGCAGAGGGTCTTCCACTGAGCCACAGCCCCTTCCTAGATGGGTTTGGGGGTGACAGATGTGGAAGGAATTGCCATGGAAGTGCTCGGGGAGGGGGGAGGTGCTTCAGAGTCAGCAAAGGAGAAGTAGCGACTGTTAAATCTTGTCTGACAGGCCACCTAGATGGAGCGTGGGGAGGCATGTGTGTGGGCTTGTCTGGGCAGGCCACCGAGTTGGAGCTTGAAGCCCCAGAACAAAGGCAGGCAGGATCCTGGAACCTGCCAGCGGATTGACCCCTGAGGGCAGCCAGCCAATCCGGAACCTGGAGGCCCTTTGAACTCACCAATCGCATGGGGGCTGGGAGTGGCTTAGGTGTATATAGTTAGGGCAGTTGCCCCATGTAAAGCATTCCTGTTGAGATGCAATAAACCGCTGCTTGCTGAAATCTCTCTGAACATAAGAACATAAACATAAGAACATAAGAGAAGCCAATGTTGGACCAGGCCAAAGGCCCATCCAGTCCAACACTCTGTGTCACACAGTGGCCAGAAATACCAGGTGCCATCAGGAGGTCCAGCAGTGGGGCCAGGACACTAGAAGCCCTCCCACTGTTGGGATTTCAATACCTATGATTTTGTGTACCATTTGTTTTATGTCCTCCCAGAATTCTGCAATCTGTTCGCATTCCCACCAAGCGTGGGCAAATGTACCTAACTTATCACATTTTTTCCAACATTTGGGGGAAATCATTGGTTGCATGTGTGAGAGACGTTGGGGGGTCAGATACCATCTCGTTAAAATCTTAAATTCCTGTAATTCTAACGGAATAGAACATGGATATGGATTTTTTTGTCTCCCATACTTCTTTCCAAAAATTCTGATCAAGCTCAGTCTCACAATCTTTTTGCCAAAGCTTCTGGTAAGGAAGTATTTTCGGAGCATTAGCGATATTCAGTAAATGATGCACTGCAGATATCAGTCCCTTATCTGAATATTCAAACATCTGGAATATGATTTCAAAATCAGTACACGGTTGTCCCATTACCTCTAATTCCCTTTTGAAGCCGTCCATGCTTGTAGCCGCCACCACTTCCTGTGGCAGTGAACTCCATGGGTTAATCACTCTGCCTTCACTTCTGCCATGTTAAACCCACTATTTAACAGTGACACTCTTGGGGGGAAAGAACCAGAGAGTCTTTGCAGCAGTGGTGACGTTGGAAGAGTGAGCAAAGGTCATTTGGGGTATGAGTGCCGAGGAGAGCAGCTGTTGGACAGTTGCTTTTGCGCCGTGTCACCGGTAGGTGGATCAGTCCACAAGCGCTCCCAAGGGTGTGCCCGGGCCAAATTCATCCCTGCGGGGCGCTAGAGGGTGTAGTCAGCCGACAGCTGTCTTGAGCTTCGCCTGTTGCTAAGTGATGAAAGACCAGCAGTGACTCTTCACTCATGAGAAGAGAGCGAGTCACGCTAGGCTACCGAATGGGTGGGGGGGGGGACTTCTCCTTTGGAGCCATCTCATGCCCCAATGTCTCCTCTTCCGCATCTACCCTATTTCAGCATTAAGGAGGCTTGAGAACAACAGCAAACAGATAATTTCAGAGAGTAGCCAGGTTGGTCTGCACCAGAACGCCAAGATCCGAGTCCAGTTAGTGCCTTAGAGAGCAATAAGATTTTCGGGACATGGGTTTTTGATAGTCCAGGCTCCCTTCGTCAGATACAACTAGGAATGGACAGTGAAGATCTCTGAGTCTTTATACCCCAGTCAGAAGGTGGGATATAAAGACTCAGAGAACTCCATTCCTACTCTCATCTAACGAAGGGAGCTTTGAGTCTCAAAAGCGTATCTCCTGATCAGTCTCTAATCCAGTTTGGTGCAGTGGTTAAGTGTGCGGACTCTAATCTGGGAGAACCGGGTTTGATTCCCCACTCCTCCACTTGCACCTGCTGATGTGACCTTGGGTCAGTCACAAGCTCTGGCACAGCTGTCCTTGAAAAAGAGCAGTTTGTGTCAGAGTTCTCTCAGCCCCACCCACCTCACAGGGTGTCTGTTGTGGGGAGGGGAAGGGGAAGGAGTTTGTAAGCCACTCTGAGACTCCAAGTGAAAGGCGGGGTATAATCCAATCTCCTCCTCCTCCTCCTCCTCCTCCTCCTCTTCTTCTTCTTCTTCTTCTTCTTCTTCTTCTTCTTCTTCTTCTTCTTCTTCTTCTGTGCTACTGGACTCAAATCTAACAACAAAAACGGTTTCTGACCAAAGGTACGTTTAGCCTGGAGAGGAGACAACTGAGAGGTGATATGATCACCATCTTCAAGTACTTGAAGGGCTGCCATATAGAGGATGGAGTTGTTTTCTGTTGCCCCAGGAGGTCAGACCAGAACCAATGGGTTGAAATTAAATCAGAAGAGTTTTCAGCTAAACATTAGGAAGAACGTCCTGACATTTAGAGCTGTTCCTCGGTGGAACAGGCTTCCTCAGGAGGTGGTGGGCTCTCCTCCTTTGGAGGTTTTCAAACAGAGGCTGGATGACCATCAGACAGCAATGCTGATTCTGTGACTTTAGGCAGATCACGAGAGGGAGGGCAGAGAGGGTGGCATCAGTGCTTAGTTCTCGTGGCCCTTTCTTACTCGCCCAGGGATAGCCACTTCGGGGTCAGGAAGCAATTTTCCTCCAGGCCCCTTTGGCCAGGGATCCTGAAGGGTTTTTGTCATCTTTTGGACATGGAACAGCAGTCGCTGAGGGTGTGGAGGGGGAGGTATTTGTGAGTTTCCTGCATTGTGCAGGGGTTTGGACCAGATGACCCTGGAGGTCCCTTCCAACTCTATGATTCTAAGGAGGCCCTTCCAGAGAGCTGGGAATAAGGGATATCTGGCAACTTAGAATTGCTGCCAAATTCTATTCCCAGCATAATCTTGCCGATGCAGACTTGGAGGTTTCTAACATCCGAGTGATTTGAAGGGTTTCAAAGATTCCAGCACCATCTTTCAGAGGGGTGTTGCATGTATTTTTGACAGGTGGAATCAGAATAACCCAGATGCGGTTGACCAAATTCACAAGGAATTTGTGATGCTGTCAAGTTTAGGAAACTGGGGGCGAAGGGACTAGAAAGCTCTGGGGAAACGGCAAGGCCCACAGACAGATAGTTGTACAGGAAATGTGCTAGGATTTGGGGCCAAATGAAGGAACGCCCCTTCCTTTTACAGTCTTCTTCCCACTGAGTCCTGCTACTAGAAGGTAAATCTGAAGGGAATAGGCTGCAGGGCTCACATCGAAGGAGGAGGGAAACTGATTACAGGAAAGGCTAATGGATGGTGAGAAATGGCACAGAGAAAGTGGCTCAGTCTTTCTCCAGCTTCATTTCAAAGAACTGTCGGGGAAAGCCTCCTTTCTGAATCAAGATGTGGAAATTTCCCCAGTATCTCCTCGGATGGGATGTGGAATGGTATAGTATAGCCCCATCTTGTCAGATCTCAGAAGCTCAACAGGGTCGGCACTTGGAAGAGAGACCACCAAGGAAGACTCTGCAGAGGCAGGCAATGGGCAAACCACCTCTGCTTAATCACTTGCCTTGGAAGCCCCTTGCTGGGGTCGTTGTGAGTTGGCTGCAACTTTACACACATGCACATATCTGCAGTTCTGCTGAGCTGCAGCTAGAAAGATCTGTACTGATTATTATTTATTTCATCCATTACAATCATATATCACCTTTCTTCCATCATGGTACGCAATGAGGAATCTCTGTGATATCATAGACAGCCAGTGTGATGTAGTGAGTAAAATTTCAGACTCAGTTCTGGGAGACCCAGGTTCAAATATTCCACTCTGTCATGGAAGCTCACTGGGCGACCTCACACACCCTCAGCCTAACCTACCTCACAGGGCTGTCATGAGGATAAAATGGAAGAGAGGGAAAAGATGTATGCCACCCTGAGCTCCTTAGAATAAGTGCAGGATAAAAATATATATGTAATAAAAAGATAAATAAAATAAACTCCTATCCGTACCCAGCATGACCCAGTATTACATGCATATTCAGAGCCCAGCAGACAATATTTTTCCATTATGCACCAGAAGATCAAGGACTTAAACTGTCCAGAGTTCTGACATACACATTCACTGGTCCTTTCCCAGAATTCCAAATAAGTAGGAGCTATCGAAGCCTAGTAATGCTTCAGTTCTAATAAACACAATGGCTTTTTTAGATATATTTTATATATATGGAGCTGCGGTGGCTCAAGTGGTTAAGACGCTGAACTGCAGGCTGTGGAAGGTCAGTAGTTCAGCAGTTCGAGACCCGAGTGCACCGCATGACGGAGTGAGCTCCCGTCTCTAGTTCCAGCTGCTGCCAACCTAGCAGTTCGAAAGCAAGACATTGCAAGTAGATAAATAGATACCACTTCAGTGGGAAGGTAACAGCGTTCCGTGCACCTTGGTGTTTAGTCATGCCGGCCACATGACCACGGAAATGTCTTCGGACAGTGCTGGCTCTTCTTTTTCTTCCCCTGCTGATAATGCCTGTTCCCCCCCCCATTGAGTTCAGTCCCCCATACTCTGGATTTGTTGATTGGTTTACAGTTTTAAAAGACTGTGTTTTGAGTGCCATTGCAACCTCACAGCTGGTGGCATTCGTCACAGCATAGGCATCTGGGCTGGTAGCCGCTCTTGGCTCATGCCCAGAATTTAGTAGATTGCATGTGGCTTATGGGAATTGTAGTCTTCTCAACCCTCCATTTCTGGGGAGTTGGGGTCAGGGGAAGCTGCCAATGAAATCAAGGGATTGAACCCCAAAGGAAACGGCACATACGGCAGATCAGAAATTAATCCGAGAAGCTCTCCTAGCTATGTGGTTGATTAAGAAAGAACAGCATTCAATGCAGAGCAGAATTCCAGAAAGCCAAGGAATGGAACAGAGGAGATGCCTAATTTCTTGACCGAGCCGTGGTCGGACTCTGGCCTGTGTTCCATTGCCTGCTACTATAGATTGTTTGTGACCAGAAAAGGTTGGAGGAGGCTCAAAGACTTATGTTCAGGCTTTCTTCTCACATAAGGACATTTGATGGGAAGGGGCAGAGCAAGGAGGCCAATCACAGCTGTCATCTCCCCTCATTGGCTGTGATAACGGAAGGCGGGAATGGGATCATTGGTTCTTACTAAATGAGTGGGCAGGATACTGCCTGAACATGGGGAGCGGTGGCGCAGGCAGTAAATGCCTGCCTTAACAACATTCGAGCAGCCATTATGGCTGTTCGAGACCCACCGTGGTCGAGGTGAGCTCTCGACCCTAGTCCCAGCTCCCGCCCACCCAGCGGTTCGAAAGCAGACGTAACATCCATGCAAGTAGATAAATGGGTACCCACCCTTAGAAGGGTGGGGGGCACCCTCCTCTGGCGAGGCGTGTGGAGGCGATGGCAATAGTGACGGAGACGGCGGCGATGGCGGAGTACCGGCGGTGGAAGCAAGGCAGCATGGCGACGCGGCGGCAGCGAGCGGTGAGCAGCAGGCCGGAAGGAGAGATCCCTGGTGGCTGGCAGCGGGAACAACAGGCGACTGTCGTACTGCAGGAGGCGCGTGGTGACGTCACCCGAGGGCGCGGCGGAGCCAAAGGGACATAGCCGGGACCTGAGGAGGACGCCGCCGGCACGCCGGAT
>NW_015170908.1:557499-592148 GCF_001447785.1 Gekko japonicus | reverse complement strand
AAACCGCCCAGAGACCCCTACGGGGGTTAGGGCGGTATATCAAGTTGAATTAATAAATAAAATAAATAAAAATAAACATTTTTTTGGATTCACAAGGTAAGAGGTTTACTTTTAAAAAAATAGTGAAAGCTGAGAATGCAGGCCTCCGAAGGTCCCTTGCCTGCTTCTGCACAGCAACCCCTACTCTCCCTTGTTGGTTTCCAACCCAAGTATTTATTTATTCAGTTTATACCCCGCCCTCCCTGCCGAAGCAGGCTCAGGACGGCTTACATAAAAAGTCAAAGCACATCAAATAATTATAAAACCGTCATAAAATCCGAGCTATCCAGTGTGTGTACATGCGTTCACATACATATTATTTAGATGGATTAAACAGAAGGATTAAACAGAAGGAAACAAATACATTGAAACCAGAGGTGCGATGGCTGCTTTAGTTAGCGGCAGAGGTCATTTCGGGGGGAAACGTGGGGGAACGCAGTTCCCCCGGGTGAGGTGCAGGGGGCGGGGCACATGATGAAGCCCCGCCCCCTGCTTCCGGCCGCCCCGCTTCCAGCCCTCATTCAGCCAGGAGGAGGCAGGAGAAGAGGGAGGGTAAGTTGCTTCCTCCCCGCCTCTCCCCACCCCTGCCTGCCTGGGGCCAGGGAGGGCCTTGGCGGGGCTTCCTCGCACTCCCGCTGGCCTTGCAGGTCCACCGCAGGTCCCCTGATGTCAGGGGGTGTGGCATATACTAATGAGTTATGCTAATGAGTTCCCCTAGCTCTTTTTCTACGAAATGACCCCTGGTTAGCGGCGATTGTTTCTCGGACCCAGTCGACATAGTTTCAGAATTTGGTATAGACGCCAGAGTAATTGGGCAAAGCACATCCGATTCCCCAGGAAATAATACCTTGGAGCACCCCGTCACAGACCACGGGTCCGCCAGAATCACCCTGGCAGGAGTCTTTGCCACCTTCCAAGTATCCAACACACATCATATTATTGGTGATCTGCCCGGGATAAGAGTTTTCACATGCAGCATGACTTAGGATGGGAGCCACCACGCACTGCAGAAGGTCAGGGTTATTATCCTTCTTAGCAGCATTCTGTAAACTGAATGGGGAACAAGTCCTCCTAGATCTTCCTGTAGCCACAAATCTGAGGTATCGTAAAGTGCTAGTGACAACAGAACTAATAATAATAGTATTGCGTAGAGATGGCGGGACCAATCACGATGGAATATTCAAGTGGGATCCAGTCTGTGTTGATGAGCAGCACATCTTGATCTATTTATGCAGCAAGCACAGTGCTGCTGATGGTAGTCCAGGGGAACAGGGCCTTATCACAATTCAGTTATGAGATGCGGCTCCTTGATTGAAGGTCTGGTGGAAGAGCTCCGTCTTGCAGGCCCTGCAGAACTGTAAAAGGTCCCACAGGGCCCTGATGTCTTCTGGGAGGTCATTCCACCATGGTTGTCCCTGCTTAGCTTCCAAGATCTAACTAGTCTGGACTATACAGGCTGCTACTAGCATCCTGGATTATTCAGGCTGCTACTATAATCCTTTAAAATGGGTGTTGGGGATTGAGACAAATCTCAACTTGAAATGCAGAATGATGAACTGGATGTGTGCATCACCTTCCATTCCGATACCCAACAGAGTCATCATATTTCTCCCCAAAAAATGGGAATTCTGAACAGGTGAGTTTTATCCAGGGGTCTCCAATAGGGCTGCCAGGTCCCCCAGGGGGGCGGGGGATTGCCCGCCCAAAGGGTCCCCCAACCTGCCAGTCTGGATCAGGCCGGCAGGGGGAACTCCACCCCCAAAGTGCCCAGCGCAATGACATCACCCGGAAGTGACATCATCACATTGGGCATGTTGCCGGCCAACGCTCTAGCAATCAGCCTGAAAACTCTATGGTACCACAGAGTTTTCCAGGCTGGTTGCTAGAGCGTCGGCTGGTGACGTGTCCAACGTGATGGCGTCACTTCCGGGTGATGCACGCACTTTGCACACGCATGAATTTCCCGGGCAGGGACCAACTCTCCCCCACTGTGCCAAGTAAGTGACTCGGCAACCCTAGTCTCCAACCTTTTTGAGCCTGGGAGGACTTTTGGAACACTGATACAGCATGGTGGGCAAAGCCACAAAACGGCTTCTGCAGCTTACCTTCAGTCACACAGCGAAGATCCTTTTACTCTGGTGGCAGCTGATGCCGAAGCAGTGCTTTTTAAAAATATGCACAACCAATCAGATCTCTAGAGGCCAATCAGAAGCCTTGCTGGGCAAAATCCCAGCAGGCCCCACCCACTTTCTAGAAATATCTGGTGGATGCTAGGAAGGGTGTTGGCAGGTGCCGTGGGAACCCATGGTTTAACCCGGTGTTTCACTTTGACCAATTGTGAGTTTGTGAATACTTTTTCCTTGGAACAATCCATGAATCTTGGGACACACGTATGTACCACCCAGTTAACCACTTATGTATGGACTTGGGGGAAGTTCTGCAAAAGTTCTGATCTGTGAAAAAGATGAATGGCATGATGGATTTTGACTTTCTCTTTGTAAGTTTTGACTCTCCCGTTTTCTATGGATGTGCCACAGTCTTTGCAACTCTCCCCCCAATCACTCCAGAACAAGTCCTTATGCTATTGCTATGGTTACCTCTTCAATACCGACACTGAGCCAAGAGACTGTCTCTCCAAGTCCTGACCGATTTCTTTGGGATTGGAATACGAAAGAATGTAAACTTAAGACCTGAAAAACCTAAGGAATTAAACAGAGGAACCTAATGGAGGCACCGAAAACTCAGAAGAGAATGTAAGATCACGTGAAGGAATTTAATCCATCAAAGAACCAAAAGATTTAAATTAAGGGATTTCATTTGGTAATGTGTGTAAAGGAATAAAATTACAGACATTGAAGTCAAAGGTTTCATGCTTGCATTTTTGAAGAAACTGAGAATGGGGTAGACTGAACAAAGCTGTTCAGAGAAATATGCACGACACTTTAGAAAAGAGCAAGAGTCCAGGAGCACCTTAAAGACTAACAAAATTTGTGGCAGGGGATGAGCTTTTGGATTAAAAAAAGGTTAAAGTTTCCCTTGCTCGAAAGCCAGTCGGATCCGACTGTAGGGGGCGGTGCTCATCTCTGTTTATAAGCCGAAGAGCCAGCACTGTCCAAAGATATTTCTGTGGTCATGTGGCCGCCATGACCAGAGGTCATTTCGGGGGGGATCGCGGGGATCACAGTTCCCCCGGGTGAGGTACGGGGGGCGGGGCACATGACGAAGCCCCGCCCCCTGCTTCCGGCCGCCCCGCTTCCGGCCCTCATTCAGCCAGGAGGAGGAAGGAGAAGAGGGAGGGTAAGTTGCTTCCTCCCTGCCTCTCCCCCACCCCTGCCTGCCTGGGGCCAGGGAGGGCCTTCGCGGGGCTTCCTTGCACTCCCGCCGGCCTTGCAGGTCCACCGCCGGGCCCCTCATGGGGCTCGGCAGTGGAGCTGCAAGGCCACCACCGGCGGCCGGGACTGTTGGGGGTATGGTGTGTGGCCTTATGACACACTTCCGGTGATGTCAGGAGGTGTGGCCTTATGATACACTTCTGGTGATGTCAGGGGGTGTGGCATATGCTAATGAGTTATGCTAATGAGTTCCCCTAACTCTTTTTCTACGAAACGACCCCTGGCCATGACTAAATGCCAAGGAGCATGGAAAGCCGTTAACTTCCCACCGAAGCGGTACCTATTTATCTACTTGCAATTTCTTGCTTTCAAACTGCTAGGCTGGCAGGAGCTGGGGCCAGAGACGGGAGCTTCCAGTCTGCAGCTCAGTGTCTTAACCTCTAATCTTCAGATCCCCTGCCACAAACTGTGTTAGTCTTTAAGGTGCTACTGGACTCCTTTTCTACTGCTACGGACAGACTAACACGCCTAACCCATCTCGATCTATCTCCATGTTAATAACAATTAACACCAAAAAACCCTACCTAGAATTGATCTATCTCCATGGAAGGCACTAGATTTTGGCTGTGATGAGAACAGGGGCCCATACATACATGCTTCTCCCATCTTCCATGTTATCCTCACAACAACCTTGTAAGGTAGGTTAGGATGAGATAGGGGGACTGGCCCAAGATCACATGACAAACTTCATGGGAGAGAAGAGATTTGAGTCCTGCTCTCCTAGTACAACATTCTAGCCACTTCATTCTTGAAAAAGTTCACTAATACAGCATCTTTCATTATTATTATTATCATCATCATCATCATCATCATCATCATTCAGGGCTCTTTTTGTAGCAGGTACTCATTTGCATATTAAGCGACACACCCCTAATGTAGCCAATCCTCCAAGAACTTACAGTAGCCCCTGTAAGAAGAGCTCTGTAAGCTCTTGGAGGATTGGCTACATTGGGGGGCATGGCCTAATATGCAAAGGAGTTCCTGCCACAAAAAGAGCATTATTATTATTATTATTATTATTATTATTATTATTATTATCATCATCATCATCATCATCATCATCATCATCATCATTATCATTATTATCTACCATCAGGATTTCAGGATTTCTTCTGAAATAACACTTGTCCCCACTCTCTCCCCTAGGGTTGCCAGGTCTGGGTTGGAAAACACCTGGGGACTTTGGGGGTGGATCCGGGAGAGGGCGGGGTTTGGGGAGGGGAGGGGCCTCAGCACGGTACAATGCCACAGAGTCCACCCTTCGAAGCAGCCATTTTCTCCAGGGGAGCTGAATCTCTCTCAGCTGGAGATCAGTTGTAAAAGCGGGAGATCTTCAGGCCCCACCTGGAGGCTGGCATCCCTGCTCTCCCTATTCCTAGTGTTGTCATCTCTGGGTCGGGAAATTCCCAGAGATTTGAGAGCGGAACCTGGGGACGGATGGGAACGGATCAGTTCCAAGGAAGCGGAACTCCGTCATCTGGAGACCAACCCAAGAGAACAAGAAGACCAACAAGGTTTCCAGGGGATAGCCCTGACCTGGGCAGCCCAGGCAAGCCCAGTCTCGTCAGATCTTGGAAGCTAAGCAAGGCTGACCCAGGCAAGTATTTGGATGGGAGCAGGGGTCATTTCCTGCAGGAGCGCACAGGAGCGGCGCTCTGGCAGTAAAGAGCCCAGGGGGCGGGCACATGCAACAAGCCCCGCCCCCGGCTCCCAGCAGCCCTCAGTCAGAGCAAGAAGCGGCCAGGTAAGTTGCAAAGCTCCCCCCGGCCCCCCAGTCCAAAACAGTCCAGTGGCACCTTTAAGACCAAGTGTTATTCAGGCACAAGCTCTCCCTCCTCTGCGAGGACAGATCTGCACGTCTCCCCCCCCCCCAATAGCTAGCAATCCAAAACAGTCCAGTGGTGCCTGAGCGGTGGGTGTTGCCTTCTGACACACTTCCGGTGATGTCAGGGGGCGTGACATATGCAAATGAGTTATGCTAATGAGCTCCTGCACCTCTTTTTCTACGAAATGACCCCTGGATGGGAGACCTCCAAGGAATACCAGGGCTGTTACGCAGAGGCAGGCTAACAAGCCACCTCTCTGAACATCCAAACCCCACTAGGGGTCGCCAGAAGTCAACATGACTTCCAGGCATGCAAGCACACACACATACACACAAAGATTTTCAGGATATAAGCTTTTGAGAGTCAAAAGCTAATACCATGAAAATCTGGTCAGGGTCTTAAGGTGCTACTGGGCTTGAATCTAGCTCTTCTATCGCAGACCAACACGGATACCCTCCTGGAACTACCTCCATGTTCTAGGGTGTTGTCCAGGTAGACCCCAGCTTGGACTGCACTTCTTAGGACTCTGCAGAGAAGCCACAGCTCAGTGGCGGAGCACATCCAGCGCACACACGGGGGGTTCCAGGCTGAATCCCTGACGTCATCAGTTAAAGGTCATCAGAAGACAGAAGATGAGAAAGACTTGACTCTGCACGCAAACCTGGAGAGAGTCACTGCTGGTCAGAGTAGATGTTGCTGACCTAGATGGACCAATGGGGTGACTCAGCATAACATCCCTGACCCTGTGGTGGAGTGCCTGCATTTGCATGCAAAAGGTCCCAAGCTCATTCAGATTACTAGCAGCAGGCCCTGAGAAAGATTTCTTTCAGCGAGAGACCCTGGAGTGCCATTGTTAGTCAGAGAAGCGGAGCAGACAATCCTCTAGTTCAGGGGTGTCAAACACAAGGCCCGGGGGCCAGAACTGGCCCATCCAGGGCTCTTGTGTGACCTGCGAGCAACTAGTGCAAGGGAGGGAACAAAAGACTGCTTGGGGGGGAGTGGGCGGAGCCACTCTGTGGCTTCAGCATGGCGGAACAACCTCATCTGCAGCAGACAAGCAGCGTAGGATCATGTGTCCAGTGCTGCATTGCTGCCTCTTCAGTCTGTCCATGTAGGTTTTCCTTTGAACCCCCCTCCCCACCCATGGGGCCTTGTGGTGAGGATACAACAACTGGGACCTTACCAGCTGCTGTCCTTTATACAGTTTACATCTCCGGCACCTGGCATTATGTTTTATGGCACACATGGCCCAGCCTGACAAAGTGACATTCATATCAGACCGGGCCCTCATAACAAATGAGTTCGACACCTCAGCCCTAGTTGATGGACCAACAGTCTGACTCACAGGTTTGCCAGCTCTGGGTTGGAAAAATTCCTGGAGATTTGGGGGTGGAGCCTGGAAGAGTGGCAATAAGAACATAAGAACATAAGAGAAGCCAATGCTGGATCAGGCCACCAACACTGGCTTCTCTGATGTTCTTAAAATAATTTATTTACAGCATTTGTATAGCACCGTTCCACTCCAGGCAATTTAAGTAGCCATTTAAAAGTATTTAAGAACATAAGAACATAAGAGATGCCAATGTTGGATCAGGCCAAAGGGCCATCCAGTCCAACACTCTGTATCACACAGTGGCCAGAAATACCAGGTGCCATCAGGAGGTCCACCAGTGGGGCCAGGACATTAGAAGCCCTCCCACTGTAGACCCCCCCAAGCACCAAGAAGACAGAGCATCACTTGCCCCAGAGTCCCTATCTATACCTTGTCCCTATCTATACTTTGTGGCTAATAGATTTGGGGAAGGGACAGACCTTGGCAGGACATAATGTCATAGAGTCCACCCTCCAAAGCAGGCTCCGGGTTACTGATCTCAGTCATCTGGAGACCAGGTGTAATTCCAGGAGATCTCCAGGCTCTGCCTGGAGGCCAGCAGTCCTACTGACTCAGTACAAAGAAGCCTCATACATTCTTACAGGTAGCCAGAGCCTTTGTGTACCTGCCGGAAAGGTATACCTGCAGGTAAGGGGCAGGCCAAACATCCTCCTCCGCTCCCCTAGGCAGCAGGCAGGGGTTGGTCTCATACCAAGCAGGCCCTGTGAGTAATCGGAGACTCCGCTGGAGGTTTTGGGCCTCTTAGCTCAAATAGCATTACAGACAATAGCCCGGCTGCTCTCTTAAGGGTTTGGCTGCCGGAGGGAGGTGTCCGGCCAGTGCTGCAGAGCCTTCCGAAGGCGCCTGCGGTAATCACACACCCCCCCCCCTTCGCTGGTCAATGGGGCTCAGGGCTGAGAGCAAAGTTCCCCTGAATTGTCTTGCATCTAATCCTATCTCTGCAGAAGGGGGGGGTGGGGAGCACCAAAAAAGAGTCAGGGGATAATTCCCTTTTGTACACAGCCATGAAGGCAGTGATTCCTGGGTCAGGATGCCAGCCTCCAGGTGGGAACTGGAGATACCCCGGAATTACAGCTCATCTCCAGACTACGGAGATCAGTTCCCCTGGAGAAAAGGGATGCTTTGGAGGGTGGACTCTATGGCACTGTACCCCACTGAGGTCCTTGTCCTCCCCAGGCTCCACCCCCAAATCTCCAGGGATTTCCCAGCCTGGAGCTGGCAACCCTACAGCCCTATCCCCCTGCCAGTGGCCCTGCAAAGCAGCCAAATACCTTCTCCAGGCTCAGCTTTTGTTCAGCTGGGGGAACAGACACATCACTTGTCCATGGTTGGACCATACCATCAAGAGTTAGAAGGGGGTGAGCAAAGGCCACAAGCCAGGGAGCTAAAAGGTGGTGCCTGTAACCAATGCTCCCTCTAAGCTGTGGAGTCTTGTGAGCTAAAATTCTACTTTGTGAGCGACTGGCATTAAAGTTGTGAGCGAGCGAGCGATTGGGCTACTGCATAAATTAGTTTGCTCTGAGCCAGTTTGGCGTTGTGGTTAAGTGTGTGGACTCTAATCTGGGAGAGCCGGGTTTGATTCCCCACTCCTCCACTTCCACCTGGCTGGATAACCTTGGGCAAGCCGTAGTTCTGATAAGAGCCATTCTTGAAAAAGAACAACTTCTGTCAAGAGCTCTCTCAGCCCCATTTACCTCACAGGGTGTCTGTTGTGGGGAGGGGAAGGGAAAGGAGTTTGTAAGCCGCTCTGAGACACCTGTGGGTAGTGAAGGGCGGGGTATAAATCCAATTTCTTCTTCTTCTTCTTCTGGAGCCATCCTTCCTGAGCTAAGGCAATAATGGGTGAGCCAGAGACTAAAAAACTGTGAGCTAGCTCACACTAACTCAGCTTAGAGGGAACACTGCTTGTGACCAATGGATGGAGCCTGAGGGGAGGAGGTGGAGCCTAGAGGCACTGGGGGGGGGGTGACAGAAAGTGCCTTCAAGTCGCAGCCGACTTATGGCAACCCCCATAGGGTTTTGAAGGCCAGAGACATTCGGAGCTGGTTTGCCATTGCCTGTCTCTGCGTCACGACCCTGGACTTCTTTTGGTGGTTTCCCATCCAAATACTGACACAGATCGACTTTGTTTAACTTCCAAGATCTGATGAGAGCGAGCTAGCTTGGGCCGGAAGGATTAGGGCAGAGGCACTGGGGGGTAGCCCAAAATGGCATTTGGTCATTTCAGGACAAAGGCTGGCGGTGCTTAGTGGCTTGGGGTGGAGCTTGGAGAATATGGTGGTACCAGGGCTATTTTTGGGCAGGAACGCACAGGAACGGAGTTCCGGCTTGCTTCCAAGTTGGCCACGCCCAGCAGGAACTCATTAGCATAATAGGCCACACCCAACATCAGAAACTCATTCGGATTGGCTACATTAGGGGTGTGTGGCCTAACATGCAAAGGAGTTCCTGCTACAAAAAAGCCCTGGGTTTTGACAACAAACAAGGTAAACAGAATAAGAAGCAAAAGGTGGGTGTGGCGAGATGAGCACACTTCTGGTAGCATGGGGGTGTGGCCTAATATGCCAATGAGCTGTGCTGTCAGGGGTGTGGCCTAATAGGCAAATGAGTTTCTGCTGTTGGGTGTGGCCTATTATGCTAATGAGTTCCTGCTGGTCTTTTTCTGCAAAAAAAGCCCTGGGTGGTACAATGACTGGCACCGTATCTCAAGCCAGGTATCTGATACAACAGCGATGCAGTCTTAAGAACACTTTCCTGGGTCTGATCCCTGTTGAGTAGACTTGAGTGGGCTGCTGAGTCGAACCTGCTTAGGATTCCTCCCTGAAAGACTAAGGATGTTTCTGAAAGTCAAAATTCTACCAGTTTGGTGTAGTGGTTAAGTGTGCGGACTCTAATCTGGGAGAACCGGGTTTGATCCCCCACTCCTCCACTTGCACCTGCTGGATGACTTTGGGCAAGCCATAGTTCTAGCACGGCTGTTCTTGAAAAAACGGTGGTTGCTTACCTGTAACCGTTGTTCATTGAAAGTGGCTTCTGTGCGGGCACACATGGGACTGCAGTAGGCAGGCCGACCACCGGGAGGAGCTAGCGAGCTTCTTTTTAGAATTTTCAACCCGAGAGGGCTAGGCTCCAACGAGGAGGCGGTTTCCCGCCCAAAACACCACCTGACCTGGGCGGAGCCAGCCCTCTCCCCTCAGTTCTCCTCTGCCGCTTATTGTCGCGGAAGACTCCCACAGTGGGGAAGGAGGGAGGGATGTGTGCCCGCACAGAAGCCACTTTCAATGAACAACGGTTACAGGTAAGCAACCACCGTTTTCATTTTCAAGGCTTCTGTGCGGTCCCACATGGGAGATTAGCAAGTTTACTCACTTGGAAGGAGGGAGTGGGAGACTTCAGCGGAATATCGACTGCAGCACAGCCGTGCCCATCGCTGCATCCCTCCTCGCATCAACGTCCATCGCATAGTGTTTGACGAACGTCGAAGGCGTCGACCACGTGGCCGCTCTGCACACCTCCAGCAGGGGCAACCCTGCCTGAAACGCCACAGATGTTGCTTGAGAGCGTGTCGAGTGTGCAGACAACACCAGGGGGCATTGCTTACCAGCCCCTTCATATGCCAATTGTATAGCTTTACAAATCCAACGGGAAATAGTCTGCGACGACGCAGCCTTACCCTTCTTTGACCCACCAAAGCATACAAATAAAGAGGACACAGTACGGAATGGCTGAGTCCTCTGCAAATAAAAGAGCAAAGCGCGCCTGACATCCAGTGAATGTAAGGAACGCTCCGCTTCTGAAGAGTGGTTCGGAAAGAACACAGGTAATATGATGTCTTGTGACATATGAAACTTGGATACTACTTTGGGTAGAAAATCCAAACGTGGACGGAGAACCACTCTATCCTTATGGAACCTGAGAAAGGGTGACTCTGTGGACAGAGCCGCTAATTCCCCAACTCGTCTTGCGGACGTGATTGCGACCAAAAACGCTACTTTGTAGGATAAAAATGATAAGTCACACGTAGCCAGTGGTTCAAAGGGTTTATATATCAAACGAGATAAAACCAGAGAGAGACTCCATGAGGGTAGAGGCAACTGGGAAGGGGGATACAAATTATTGAGACCCCGGAGAAATCTCTTTGCATCTTTAGAAGCAAAAAGGGACACCCCCTTCACAGGTACATGATTAGCCGAAATTGCAGCTAAGTACACCTTAAGAGAGGAATTGGACAAACCTTCCTGTTTGAGGTGGGACAAAAACTCTAGTACCAAAGGCAACCCACAGTTAGTAGGATCGACGTGTTTGCGTGATACCCATGTAGAAAACAGTCTGAATTTAGCCTCGTAAGATCTCCGCGTGGACAACTTACGTGCAGCTAATAGTATGTGTTGCACTGCCGGGCAGTAGGCCGATCGGGCCGAATTCGCCAGGCAGTTAGTTTGAGGGACGAGATCCCCGGTTCGGACGGAAGAAGACCTGACACTAGGTCCGTCTCCTCCGGGAACACTTGGAATTGTCCTTGTGCCAGTGACAATAGGTTCGGGAACCACGCTTGGCGGGGCCAAAAAGGAGCCACCAATATCAGGTCCGCATCTTCTGCATGAGCTCTGGCTACCACTCTGTTTAGGAGTGGTAGAGGTGGGAATGCGTAACAGAACAGACCTGCCCAAGGAATGTCGAAAGCGTCCCCTAGGGAATGGTGCGCATAGGCCGCCCTGGAGCAGAACATTGCGCATTTTGCATTGGCTGGAGTGGCGAAAAGATCCACCATGGGTGTGCCCCAAGAACGGAACAGAGGATAGAGGTACCGCATGTTGATGGACCATTCGTAAGTGTTCTGAAACACTCTGCTCAGATGGTCGGCACGAACATTCAACCGGCCTGCTATGTGGATGGCCGTAACGTGTGCCTTTATTTGTATGACCTGGTGCCACAATTTTAGGGTCTCTTTGGTGAGGGCCACTGACGTGGTACCTCCCTGCTTGTTTATATAATATTGCACAGTGGTGTTGTCTGTGTGAAGCATCACCCTGCGTCCTTGAAGTTGCGCTGCAAAAGAGGAAAAGGCACATCTCACTGCTTTCATCTCTAAGATGTTGATGTGTAACCTTGATTCCCCTACGGTCCACAGACCTTGCGCAGCCAAACACCCACAGTGCGCACCCCAACCCAGGAGTGATGCATCAGTGTACAAATGGGTGTCATGTTTCTGGAACCCAAAGGGGATCCCCGCAGCTATGTTTGATGGCGATAGCCACCAGTCTAAAGATTTGAGAACTACCCGAGGCATAGCGGCAGAAAGAGAACTGAGGGGAGAGGGCTGGCTCCGCCCAGGTCAGGTGGTGTTTTGGGCGGGAAACCGCCTCCTCGTTGGAGCCTAGCCCTCTCGGGTTGAAAATTCTAAAAAGAAGCTCGCTAGCTCCTCCCAGTGGTCGGCCTGCCTACTGCAGTCCCATGTGGGACCGCACAGAAGCCTTGAAAATGAAAGAGCAGTTTCTGCCAGAGCTCTCTCAGCCCCACCTACCTCACAGGGTGCCCGTTGTGGGGAGGGGAAGGGAAAGGAGTGTGTAAGCCGCTCTGAGACTCTAAGTGAAGGGCGGGGTATAAATCCAATCTCTTCTTCTCTTCTTCTTCTACCTGGATTTTGGAGCTCTGAGATACCTGACCTTGAAGCCCTGAGGGTTGCCAACCTCCAGGTGGTCGAACAAAGTATACACACTGACAGAAATTGCAATTTATGAAAACAATTAAATGTATGTAATTCAATTACTATCTCAATTCCTATGCACCAAAAATTCAACAGTCTTTTAGTGTCCTTTGTAAACTGCTGATGCAGTTACATTCATTCATTCAACAGGTGAACTCCATGTATTCCAACTATAAAGGGTCCTTGCTGTGATCTGACCTTGTTGAAAACTGGAAGCGACATAGGTTGTCAGTAGTGTTCCTTCTAAGCTGAGTTAGTGTGAGGTAGCTCACAGTTTTTTAGCCTCCGGCTCACCCATTTTTGTCTTAGCTCAGGAAGGATATGGCTCCAGAGCAAACTAATTTATGCAGGAGCCAAATCGCTCACTCACCACTTTCATGCCAGTAGCTCACAGAGTAGAATTTTTGCTCACAAGACTCCACGGCTTAGAGGGAGCATTGGTGGTCAGCCGACTTCTCTTCTGTGCTTCCACAACGCTCACAAGCACGACTCCAACAGGCCAGCTATAATGCCTGTTTCACACCAGCTTCTTGGTGTGAAATCCTGAAATACAAACTTCGAAGATTCATCCAATTAAGGGTGGGCGGTCACTCCTAGGTTTCCAAAACAGCAATAATTGCCGAAACTTTTCTTGTCGGTGCCGCAGCATACTTCACGGTGTGCAGGGGTCATTTCGTAGAAAAAGAGGTGCAGGAGCTCATTAGCATAACTCATTAGCATAACATATTTGCATATGCCACACCCTCTGACATCACCGGAAGTGTGTCAGAAGGCGACACCCACCGCTCAGGCTCCACTGGACTGTTTTGGATTGCTAGCTATTGGGGGGGAGGACATGCAGATCTGTCCTCGCAGAGGAGGGAGAGCTTGTACCTGAATAAAACTTGGTCTTAAAGGTGCCATTGGACTGTTTTAGACCTGGGGGCTGGCGGGAGCTCTGCAATTTACCTGGCTGCTTCTTGCTCTGACTGAGGGCTGCTGGGAGCAGGGGGTGGGGCTTGTTGCAGGTGCCCGCCCCCTGGGCTCTTTACTGCCAGAGCTCCGCTCCTGTGCGCTCCTGCAGGAAATGACCCCTGACGGTGTGTATACTTTGTTTGACAACCTATCCCATGAGCTCTCTACTTTTGTAACCTCCAGGTGGCAGCTGGAGATCTCATGGGCTAACAATTGACCTCCAGACAGCAGAGGTCAGTCCCCCCGGAGAAAACGGCTGCTTTGGAGGGTGGAGTGAGTCTATGGCACTACATCCCATTAAAGTCCCTCCCCTCCCCAAACCCCGCCCTCATCAGGCCCCACCCCCACAATCTCCAGGTATTTCTCCACTCAGACCTGGCAATGCTGTTTGTCCTACCCAGGGGTCATTTCGTAGAAAAAGAGGTGCAGGAACTTATTAGCATAACTCATTAGGATAACTTATTTGCATATGCCACACACCCTGACATCACCGGAAGTGTGTCAGAAGGCAACACCCACTGCAGCTTGCCTGGCTGCTTCTTGCTCCTCATGGCCCAGGGCTGCTGGGAGCAGGGGGCGGGGCTTGTTGCATGTGCCCACCCCCTGGGCTCTTTACTGCCGGAGCTCCGCTCCTGTGCACTCCTGCAGGAAATGACCCCTGGTCCTTCCAAAGAATTAAAGAGCAGTTGATATTAAATCTACGTACAAGCAAACCAGAGGAGTCATGGAATATATCTTTTTGATTCTCACGCCGTGTCTCTTTCAAAACACCCAAGGGTTCACAGTCAGAATAAGCAGAAAAGGCTTTGTCCTCTTGTTAGATAAGGCGGTGAACATGATGCTTGCCAAATATAGGGAGCGGTCTGCGCCAGATAAAATGGAGGGGGGGGTAAGTGAGGTTATTTCCTCCAGTTTGACCCGCAGTTGCACGATCACACCTCCCTTCAAAGCTGTGGGCGCCGTCCGTCAGTGTGCGATCAGACGCAACTGCGAGTGAGTTGGGTTTTTGGTGCTGTTTTTTTAATGCGCTTCACCGAGGGATCGATGAATCGCACCTCTGCACCGAGGGCTCCCTATGGAGTTTGCTATGATGTGCATACTGCAAAGGGCACAGAGTTGGGATGGCCTGATCAGACCATCCCGATGCCATGAGAGTGCGCTGGAGCGATCAGACAGGGGAAAGTCCATCCCTGGCCCGTTGCAACCCATTTACTACTGGATTTCCCCCAGTGTCTTTTAACTCCACTTCTGCGGCGGAGCAGAACGGGTTGCCGACGGCTGTGGGACACTTCCCAGATGTTCTTGTCCGACCGTGCCCTTTAAATCTGTTCGGCATTCGCACCTATGTCGGGTCTAATTGTGCGTATGATTGCAGCCATAGATGGATGTAGTGCAACACTGAACATCTGTCTCAAGCCACTTCTTAAATTAAAAAAAAACTAGCTAATTTGAGTTCTCAAAAGAGTATTTTCAAAAAAGTTGACATGTAATAACAGGGCTATTTTTGGGCAGGAACGCGCAGGAACAGAGTTCTGGCTGGCTTCTGAGTTGGCCACACCCAGCAGGAACTCATTAGCATAATAGGCCACACCCAACAGCAGAAACTCATTAGGATTGGCTACATTAGGGGTGTGTGGCCTAACATGCAAAGGAGTCCCTGCTACAAAAAAAGGCCCTGGGTTTTGACAACAAACAAGGTAAACAGAATAAGAAGCAAAAGGTGGGTGTGGCTGGATGACCACACTTTTGGCAACACGGGGCTGCGGCCTAATATGCTAATGAGCTGTGGTGGCAGGGTGTGGCCTAATATGCTAATATGTTTCAGCTGTTGGGTGTGGCCTGTTATGCTAATGAGTTCCTGCTGGGCTTTTTCTACAAAAAAAAGCCCTGGTAATACATATTATCTCATCAGATCTCGGAAGCTAAGCAGGGTTAGCCCCGGTTAGTAATTAGATGGGAACCTTCCAAGGAAGCCCAGGGTTGCTACACAGAGGCAGGCAAGGGCAAACCCACCTCTGAACGTCTCCTGCCCTGAAAACTCTATGGAGTCGCCATGACTCAACTGTGAATTGACAGCGCTCTCCACCCCCACCATTGCTTATTATGCTCTGGAATGAGAAAATAAGCGATAACGTGTATCCATTTGCTTTTTAATGCATCTTTGTATATAATTTTTAATTTAACTTTCGCTCCCCCCAAATACTAGAACTCGAGGGCATCCAAAGGAGCTGATGGGCAGTAGGCTCAGGATGGACAAAAGGAAATACTTCTTTACATAGTGATGGATTAAAATGTGGAATTCGCTGCCAGAGGATGTAGTGATGGCCACAAGAATAAACAGCTCTAAAAGGGGATTCGAGAGATCCATGAAGTCTATCAATGGCTACTAGCCCTGGTGACTGAGGAGAACCTCCACATTCAGAGGCACTAAACCTCTGAATCCCAGAGCCAGGAGGCAACATCAGGGGAAGGCCTCGGCCTCTACTGCCCTGTCCTTGGCCCTCCAGAGGAACTGGTTGGCCACTGTATGAGACAGGATGCTGGACTAGATGGACTATTGGTCTCATCCAGCAGGGCGCTTCTGTTCTATGATTTGGTCAGGCATTCAAGCACTCAGAACTGATGGGGAAAATCTGCCATTCCAAAAACCATTACAAGACACGTACACCCTGCTCAAAAATCCCAGGTTGTTGTCAGTTTCAAGTTGGGAACTTGCTGGAGATCTGGGGGGGGGGGTAAAACCGTGAGAGGGAACTCAGCAGGGTATAATACCAGAGTCCACCCTGTAAAGCAACTAATTCTTTCCAGGGGGAACTGACCTCTGTCACTTGGAGAACAGTTGCGATTCCGGGGGGTCTCCAGGCCCCACCTGGAGGCTGGCAAGCCACCCAGTCCACCTCCCCAGGCCATCTGCAGGCCGGCACGCAGCACCCCCGCTCCGCACCAGTCTCTCGTCCGCCTTTGGCCGGCTGATCCTCGGCCCAGAGAGTCGCTCCCCTGGGCGGCTCCCCCCCCCTCCTCCCCGGCGCTCCCTGCCTGGCGAGCCCTCCGGGCGCTATTTCTGGCTCCGGTGCACCTGCAGGGCCACCGGTGTCGTGACGGGAAACTTGAGCTTCCCGCATGAGAAGGCACCTTCCAGCTCCCCGGGCGACGGCGAGGAGCGATTCCCCTGCTCGGTCGGGACCCCCTAGGGAGCCCAGCCGGGTCGGATGTCGGGAAGGAGGGTCCGCTTACAGGGGGCTGAATCTCAGCAATGCGGCTCCGGAGCAGCCGGGCCGCGAGGTGACGGTGCCCACGCCCGGCCCTCTCGCTCCTCGAAAGCCGCGCTCTGCCTCGGGCCCAGCCTGCCGGAGCAGGAGCCCGGGCGCACGGGGTTGCCAACCTCCAGGTGACGGCTGGAGATCTCCCGGGGGTGACGACTGGTCTCCAGGGGACCCTGGCTGCTTTGGAAGGTGGGATCTGTGAATTATACCTGGCGAGGGTCTCTCCCCTCCCTCAGATCCCACCCTTCTCAAGCTCCACCCCCCCAGTCTCCAGGAATTTCCCGACCCGGAGTTGGCAAGCTTAGCTGGTCGGTGCAGACTCAAGGCTTGTTGTGCAAGCAGACTAGAAAGCGGGCTTCCCCAAGATGATTAACGGAAGCAGGGTTCTTGGGGGACAGGGTGTGTGTGCAGGTGTCCCTTTAGGGTCCCTGTTTCTTTAGGGGAAGGAGCTGCGCTAGACGCTGAACTGCAGGCTGTGGAAGGTCGGTAGTTCAGCAGTTCGAGACCCGGGTGCCGCAAGACGGAGTGAGCTCCCATCTCTAGTTCCAGCTCCTGCCAACCTAGCAGTTCGAAAGCAAGAAATTGCAAGTAAATAGGGACCGCTTCGGTGGGAAGGGAACAGCGTTCCGTGCGCCTTGGTGTTTAGTCATGCCGGCCACATGACCACGGAAACGTCTTCGGACAGCACTGGCTCTTCGGCTTGGAAACGGAGATGAACACCTCAACCCTAGAGTCGGACTCGACTGGCTTTCGAGCAAGGGACCCTTTCCCTTTCCTTTTTTTTTCTTTAGGGGACTGCCAAGCCAGCCTGTCGGAGAGCTTATGGTGGGATTGCCAAATCTGGGTTGGAAAATTCCTGGACTGGTGGAACCTGCTGGGGGGCGGAGCCTGGGGGTGGGGCTCAGGGGAGGGGCACCTGCTGCCCTAGGGCTGCCATCCCCCAGGTGGCACAAACCAGGGAGAGAGATCACGGGAGGGATGATGGAGAAGAACAAAACCACCCTGACATATTATGGCCAAAGAGAAGAAGAAGAAGAGATTGGATTTATACCCTGCCCTTCACTACCCAAAGGTGTCTCAGAGCGGCTTGCAATCTCCTTCCGCTCCCCACAGCAGACACCCTGTGAGGTAGGTGGGGCTGAGAGAGCTCTGACAGAAACTGCCCTTGAGAGAACAGCTCTTATCAAAACTACGGCTTGCCCAAGGTCATCCAGCCAGGTGCAAGTGGAGGAGTGGGGAATCAAACCCGGTTCTCCCAGATTAGAGTCCGCGCACTTAACCACTACACCAAACTGTGGAAATATCCACAGACTTACAAGTTCTTATTCAATGTCCAATTTACTTGGAGCGATTCAAACGCCATAAACACCACGACGGACCGTGCGTATCTGTCTCACAATCTTCATTTCCACTAGTGGAATTGCCATGACAAATGGCCGGAGTGTTTGCTAAATGGATTAATTACATAGGAATCTCAACGCCACCCACTTTGAGAAGGTTTGAAAACGAAACAAGACAGATATGCACGGTCCGTCGTGGTGTTTATGGCGTTTGAATCGTTCCAAGTAAATTGGACATTGAATAAGAACCTATAAGCAGGGCTTTTTTTGTGGAAAAAGCCCAGCAGGAACTCATTAGCATAATAGGCCACACCCCACAGCAGAAACTCATTAGCATTTTAGGCTACACCCGACAGAACAGCTCTTTAGCATATCAGGCCACACTCCCATGTTACCAGAAGTGTGCTCATCCAGCCACACCCACCTATTGCTTCTTATTCTGTTTACCTTGTTTGTTGTCAAAACCCAGGGCCTTTTTTTGTAGCAGAAACTCCTTTGCATGTTAGGCCACACACCCCTAATGTAGCCAATCCTAATGGATTTCTGCTGTTGGGTGTGGCCTATCATGCTAATAAGTTCCTGCTGGGTGTGGCCAACTTGGAAGCCAGCCGGAACTCTGTTCCTGCGCGTTCCCGCCCAAAGATAGCCCTGCCTATAAGTCTGTGGATGTTTCTCTCTGGTATAATATGCCACGGTGGGTTGGTTCTTCTCCACCGTTCTCCAGGTGGTGGCTGGAGAGACCCTGGAATTACAGCCGGTCTCCAGGCGGCAGAGATCAGTCCCCCTGGAGGAACGGCTGCTTTGGAAGGTGGCCTCTGTGGCATGATACCCAGCTGAGGCCCCTCCCCTTCCCTCTCAACCCAGAGCTGGCAGCCCTGCGTAGAGTCCACCGTCCAAAGCATCCATTTCCTCCAGGGGAACTGCTCTCTGTCATCTGGAGAGCCGTTTTGATTCTGGGAGATCTCCAGGCCCCACCTGGAGGTTGGCAACCCTCTTGCGCAGAACCTCCGATCAGTCCCACCAGCTGAGTTCCTTTGAGTTTTCCCTCCTATTTTATTCCCACCCACGGCTGACTTATGCAGGCCAGCCCTTGCCAGTCTCATTCATTCCAGCCAGCGCCTTCCTCACATCCAAAGAGTGCCCTGTCAGAGGGGCTTGTGCAGAAATGGCCCATGCAGAGATCGGGGCCTTGTTTTCTTTCTCCTCCTCTCTCTCTCTTGCTTTCTTCTGTGCCCACATTCCCTGCTGCCCTTTGGAGCCAGCCAAGATGCCACGGCGTGGGCATGTTGCTCAGCGTGAAAGAGCACAGCTGGATGAAGCCAGCTGTTTGTCCATTCCAGCTTGGCGGAGGAGTCCGGAACCGTCTCACTCCCTTCAGATGGGGAATCCTGCAGGTGGGGTCACCGCCACCAAAGCAGCCTGCTCCTCCTGTAGCATGCATCGAAGAGGTCACTCGTGTCTCGGCCCACATTCCACTGGTGGTGGCAGCCACCAACCAGAGCAGACGGGAGAAGCAGGTTGTGCAACCAATCGGTCGATTTGCGTGAGTGCCAAACAGCCTGAGTCAATCGACACCCGTGCAGAGTTTTTTGGGGAGTGTTCAAGATCCCCGGCTGCCTGATTGGGAATGGTTTCGGTTTCCAAGGACAGACCGTGGTGCACTTTTTCCAGAGACAGGAATGGAGAGGAGGATAGAGCTCAACGTGGAAGCAGTCCTGACTTCACCCCGGATTTATCCTCCTCCTCGCTCACCCTCTGTTATTCCATTTGCCCACAACAACCCTGTGAGAAAGATTACACTGAATGATGTTCCCGTAAGTTTCATGAATGTGGTTTTATACTTAGGTGTGAGGTGGCCTTACACTATCAGACCACCGGTCTTTCCCACCCAGAAAGTGTAATCAGAGGTAAAGGCAGGGCTCTAGTCGGGGGGGAGCTCTCAGGTACGGAGCTCCGGAAGAGAACCTCTAGGGGGCGGGGCGGTCACGTGGTGAAGCCCCGCCCCCTTCTTTACCCCGCCCTCTGCTTCGATCCTCATTCCGTTTGGGAATGAGGATGAAGCAGGAGGGTAAGTAGCCGGGCCTTCTGACACACTTCCGGTGATGTCAGGGGGTGTGGCCTTCTGTCACTTCCGGTGATGTCAGGGGGCGTGGCATATGCAAATAAGTTATGCTAATGAGTTATGCTAATGAGCTCTTTTTCTACAACAAGACCCCTGGGTAAAGGTAAAGGTTCCCTTGCTCGAAAGCCAGTCGAATCCGACTCTAGGGTTGCGGTGCTCATCTCTGTTTCAAAGCCGAAGAGCCAGCGCTGTCCGAAGACATTTCCGTGGTCATGTGGCCGGCATGACTAAACACCAAGGCGCACGGAACGCTGTTACCTTCCCACCGAAGTGGTACCTATTTATCTACTTGCAATTTCTTGCTTTCGAACTGCTAGGTTGGCAGGAGCTGGAACTAGAGATGGGAGTTCACTCCATCATGCGGCACCCGGGTCTCGAACTGCTGAATAAGGAAATGCCATGGCTAATAGTCAGTGACAGGCAATTTATCCATAATTCCACCCCCCCATCCCTTTTTAAGATGGCTTGTTTCCGTTCTCCAGGGTCGGGGTGGTGCTAGGGGAACAGCAGTCCCGGAAACACCCGCTAGAGTGCGGAGTGCCTCAGGGAGCGGTGCTGTCCCCGATGTTATTTAACATCTACATGCGCCCCCTTGCCCGGAGGTACGGGCTGGGTTGTCACCAGTACGCTGATAACACCCAGTTCTATCTGATGTTGGGTGGCCAGTCAGACTCCAGACCGGAAGATCTGGATCGGGCATTGCAGGCCGTGGCTGGTTGGCTTAGGCTGAGTTGGCTGAAGCTGAACCCGGCGAAGACAGAGGTCCTGTGCCTGAGCCGGAGTGGTTTGGGGATGGGGCTCCCACTCCTGACCTTCGACGGGGCACTGTTAGTGCCTACGCCAGAGGTTAGAAGTTTGGGAGTACCCCTGGATTCCTCCTTAACAATGGAGGCCCAGGTAGCAGCCACTGCTAATTCGGCCTTTTACCATCTTCGGCTGATCCGGCAGTTGGTTCCCTTCCTCAACCGCGATGACCTGGCTACAGTGATCCATGCGATGGTCACCTTGAGGTTAGACTACTGTAACACTCTCTACATGGGGCTGCCCTTGTCGCAAATCCGGAAGCTGCAGCTGGTGCAGAATGCAGCGGCCAGGCTTTTGATGTGCATCCCTAGATGGGAGCACATTCAGCCTGTCCTGAAGGCACTGCACTGGCTGCCAATAGCATACCGGATTCGCTTCACAGTGCTGCTACTTACCTTTAAAGCCCTACATGGCCAGGGTCCAATGTACCTGAGGGAACGCCTTTCCCCATATAGATCCCAGAGAGCACTACGGTCGGGGTCGCAACATCGGTTAGTCGTTCCAGGCCCCAAGGATGCCAGGCTCGCAGCCACCAGGGCCAGGGCCTTCTCAGTGGCGGCTCCTCGCTGGTGGAATGAGCTCCTGGACGAGATCAGGGCCCTGCGGGACCTTTTACAGTTCCACAGGGCCTGCAAGACGGAGCTCTTCCACCAGGCTTTCAACTAGGAGCTGCCACTCCCACTGCTACTGCCACCAATTATTACCATCTGACCATCGGTGCAGACAGGGTCGGCCCTGGAGATAGGGATAGAGATAGAGCTATGTCCCCGCAGGTGGCCAGAAGAACGCTGAAGGGGGAAACTGGGGGAACTGTGATTGTTGTTTAGGCCGTGCCATTCAAGCTTAATAAATGGAGATCAGTACTGCGAGCATTTTAAATGTATGACTGTTTACTGTTTTTAAACTGTTTAAAATGTTTTGTTTTATGTGTACTAGGTACATCCCTTGGACTGCAAGAAGATCAAATCAGTCGATCCTAAAAGAAATAAACCCTGACTGTTCCCTGGAAGGCCAGATAATGAAACTGAAGCTCAAATACTTTGGCCACCAAATGAGAAGGGAGCACTCACTGGAGAAGACCCTGATGCTGGGAAAGACTGAAGGTCGAAGAAGACAGGGACGGCAAAGGATGAGATGGTAAGACAGTGTCATCGATGCAATGAACATGAAGTTGAGCAAACTCAGAAAACGGCGGAAGACCGGAAGGCCTGGCAGGAGCTGGTCCATGGGGTCGCGAAGAGTCGGACTCGACTGTGCGACTGAACAACAACAGAAGGTACATTGTACCGACTTTGTAAGCCGCCCTGAGCCTGTCCGTGGGGAGGGCGGGGTATAAATATACATAAATAAATAAATAACATCAATAAATACCACTCTTTACATTCCTGATTATTTTCTCCCACTCTAAATTTCAGCCACATACACCCCCTAAAATTTATTTCTGATAAACATCAGAACCTACAACAGGGTTTATGTCTAGAGTTCTTCCGGAATGGCAACAGAACTCCAGACTACAGAGATCTGTTCCCCTGGAATAAATAGCCGCTTCAGGGGGCAGACACTATGGTATACCATAGACTCTAGAAGAAACAGAAATCCTAGAATGACATCACATCTCCACTGAGCTCCTCCCCTCCCACCCAGACTCTGCCCTCTCCGGGTACCATCTTTAAATCTCCGGGAGTTTCTTGAGTCACAGTCGGCAACCCTACCCATGTATCCTTTGTCTAGGCCTTCTACAAACTTGTGACAATAATTCTCCCAGCCTATCCATATCATTGCCGTGACCTAGATGGCCCTGGCTAGCCCGATTCTGTCAGATCTCGAAAGCTAAGCAGGGTCAGCCCTGGTGAGTACTTGGATGGGAGACCACCAAGGAAGTCCAGGGTTGCTACGCAGAGGCAGGCAAGGGCAACACACCTTTGAATGTCTCTTGCCCTGAAAACCCTCCAGGGTCGGCATAAATTGGCTGCAACTTGACAGCACTTTCCATCACCATAAATATAGGTAGCGGCAGAGGTCATTTCGGGGGGATCGCGGGGGATCGCGGTTCCCCCGGTTCCCCCGGGTGAGGTGCAGGGGGCGGGGCACATGACGAAGCCCCGCCCCCTGCTTCCGACCGCCCCGCTTCCGGCCCTCATTCAGCCAGGAGGAGGCAGGAGAAGAGGGAGGGCAAGTTGCTTCCTCCCTGCCTCTCCCCACCCCTGCCTGCCTTGGGCCAGGAAGGGCCTTCGCAGGGCTTCCTTGCACTCCCGCCGGCCTTGCAGGTCCACCACCGGGCCCCTCATGGGGCTCGACAGTGGAGCTGCAAGGCCGGTGGCGGCGGCCGGGACCGTTGGGGGCGGGGTGTGTGGCCTTATGACACACTTCCGGTGATGTCAGGGGGTGTGGCCTTATGAAACCCTTCCGGTGATGTCAGGGTGTGTGGCATATGCTAATGAGTTATGCTAATGAGTTCCCCTAGCTCTTTTTCTACGAAACGACCCCTGGGTAGCGGTCACACGTGCGAGATAAAGCGGGGGGGGAGCGAGGCTATTTCCTCCGGAGGAATTTGACCTACAGTTGTGCAATCACACAGTCCTTGGAAGCTGCGGGCACAGCCCACCACTGCATGATCAGACGCAACCGCAGGTGATTCGGGGTGTTTTTTTTGCCGTTTGTTTCCAATGCACTTCAACGAGGGATCGCTGAATCACATCGCCAGGCTGAGGGCTCCCTATGGAGTGTGCGATGATGTGCATATTGAGAAGGGGGGGGAACAATGGCACGGAGTTGGGATGGCCTGATCAGACCATCCCGATGTCATAAGAGCGCAGTAGAGACCGGGGAGAGTCTGCCCGTGGCCCATCGCAGCCCGTTTACTACCGGATTTCCCCAGGTATCTTTTTACTCCGCTTCTGTGGCAGAGCAAAACAAGTTGCCGACAGCTGTGGGGCTCTCCCCAGATATTGGTGTCTGATTGCGCCCATTAAATCCGCCGGGCATTCGCGCCTGTGGTAGGTCTAATTGTGCCTATGATTGCGACCATAATCTACAGAAGACAAAAATTGTTTCTCAAACCCCGTAATATAGTAAAAGCAGGGCTATTTTTGGGCAGGAACGCACAGGAACGGGGAGTTCCGGCTGGCTCCCGAGTTGGTCACGCCCAGCAGGAACTCATTAGCATAATAGGCCACACCCAACAGCAGGAACTCATTAGGATTGGCTACATTAGGGGTGTGTGGCCTAACATGCAAAGGAGTTCCTGCTACACAAAAAGGCCCTGGGTGTTGACGACAAACAAGGTAAACAGAATAAGAAGGGAAAGGTGGGTGTGTCTGGATGAGCACACTTCTGGTAACACGGGGGGTGTGGCCTAATATGCTAATGAGCTGTGCTGTCGGGGGTGTGGCCCAATATGCTAATGAGTTCCTGCTGTTGGGTGTGGCCTATTATGCCAATGAGTTCCTGCTGGGCTTTTTCTACAAAAAGAGCCCTGATAAAAGGCGTAAAACCCAGGATGGGACGCCCTGGAACTCAGCCTGGGGAAGTCGCATACCCCATCCTCCAAGTGCTCTGTTCAACTGGATGCCTTTCAATCTGTACAGCCAATCGGAAGCCCTGGTGGGCACAAGACCCACCCGGCCTGGCCCGCTTTCTAAACACATTTGATGGGCACCAGGGAAAGGGTCAGCAGGAGCCGTGGCCCTCGCGGGCACCATTATTGGGGACTCCCAGCTCAGGGCCTGACCTCGAAACTGGGCAAGACTTCCCTTCTGCTGTGCGAAGCCAAAGGGTTCTCTCCTCGGACAGCGGCCGGGGTCTTTCTGCAGACACCTCCCTGATGCTCCAGGAAAGCACTGCAGGCCCACGGAAAGGGTTAAAACCTCAGCCCGCCGACTGGCTCCGGGCCAGGGCTAGGAAGCAACGGCAGACTGACCAGAAGGCTCATCCTGTCGCCAGCACCTGTGCCTCGGCCGGACCCCGCCGTGGCGGCTCCTGTCAATGCTCCGGGCTGCCCCTCCCCGGTGGCAGGTTGTGCCCAGAGAGAGCCTCTGCATGGCTCTATTGTTCCATGGGAAACTGGCTCCCTTCCTGCTCTTCATCTGTCAGCGGGATTTTGAGAGAAAATGCTCCAAAATATGAAGTGAATGCAGCCGGGCCGGGCTGGAGTCCCCTCTTGGAAAAGGAGGGGGGAGAGGAGATGGAGGGGCGGGGGGGGGGGGGGGGGAGGATGTGAAGAGTGTGTCCGAACTAATCCGGCAGTCGGTGAGAATCGGCGGAGAGCCCCATAGCGAGTGAACTTTTGCCCCGGTAGCAGCCAGGATTACCACGGGCCTCCCCCCATGGGGGGTGTTGTTGTCTGCTGAGAACACCCCCAACCACAACAAGCCCTTTCTAGTCCCCTTGCAAGCATCCGAAATAGCTAAGAACAGCCCAAGGGCAGCTGTTTCGATACCTGGGGCTGGGGGACGGGCAAAGGCTAAGTTGTGGCCCGCTGACACAGATGAGGGAGTGCGGCTGCTGCCAACCTCCAGGTGGGGTCTGGAGATGTCCTGGGATCACAACTGATTGCCAGACTACAGAGAGCAGTTCCCTGGGACAAAATGGCTACTGTGGAGGGTGAACACCCACTGAGTTCACTCCCCCCAAAAAAACTCTACCCTCCCCATGATCCCCCCCCAAAAAAATCTCCAGGAATTTCCAAACTCAGAGTTGGCAGCCCTATGTACCCAGGGACTGAATGCCTTGGTGGCTAAATCAGACATTTCAAACTGTGCTTCTAAGACCCTGACTGGGAGGGAGAGTCTTCCAGAAGAAGATGAGTGATGAACTTTGCTGAAAAGCCGCTCCTCACCCCACCCTGATGCTAGTGGCGTGGGGGGGGAGAATAAGAAAGTTCCTATTTATTTAAGAAAGGTGTTTGCTATAATGGAAGCAAAAGCTTCTGAACGAAGAAACGAGTGGCTTTAGTCCCATTTATGCATTCCTGATGCTAACGCTTCATAGATACTACTGGCGCCAGCTTAAGACGCGCTTGTTTTCCCAGCCATTTTGTTGATTTGTATCTTTAGCATGTGTGTGTGTGTCTTATGCCTCTGTGTACAGTCTGTGCGTGTGTGTTTGAGAGAGCATACAGACACATGCAAGTGTATAGTTTACAAGTCTTCAGATTTGTCTATCTGCTACTCAGTTGTGCTTCTTTCCAAGTAAACTGCTGGTTTGCGAGAGGCCCGGCAATGTTTCTCGGTTCTGTTTACCTGCCACTGTTTAAATGGCTGTTTTTTTAAAAAAAAGTTTGAAGTCATTTTTTTTAGTTAGTTCTACAGTTTTAATTCACTCATCTGCCACCTCGAGAGCCAATGTTGGCTCTGAGCTGCTAGAAGTACCTGTTTAAAATGGATGGATGGATCGATCGGTTGATCGATGGATTGATGGATGGATCGATTGATGGACAGACAAATGGATGGATGAAATAGGTACTAAGAGACCGAGCGCCTGGATTCTAGACACTTCTGCTGAATATGTGGAAATCATTGAGTTTTGGAAACACTGGGGATATAGGAATATTTTTTTTAAAAAAAAATCTCTTGATATTTGTGCCTAGTTGGGAGAACCATTTTCATCCCCTATTTTCTAGGCCTATTTCTGACTTGTTTTAGGAGACACAGACCATAAAATAATACAAAACCAGGGCTATTTTTGGGCAGGAACGCACAGGAACGGAGTTCCGGCTGGCTCTGGAGTTTGCCACGCCCAGCAGGAACTCATTAGCATAATAGCCACACCCAACAGCAGAAACTCATCAGGATTGGCTACATTAGGGGGTGTGTGGCCTAACATGCAAAGGAGTTCCTGCTAAAAAAAAAAGGGCCCTGGGTTTTGACAACAAACAAGGTAAACGGAATAACAAGCAAAAGGTGGGTGTGGCTGGATAACCACACTTCTGGTAACATGGGAGTGCGGCCTAATGTGGTAATGAGCTGTGCTGTCAGGGGTGTGGCCTAATATGCTAATGAGTTCCTGCTGTTGGGTGTGGCCTATTATGCTAATGAGTTTCTGCTGGGCTTTTTCTACAAAAAGAGCCCTGTAATGGAATTATAACAGAAGAACATTCCGTCGAGTCACAACTGACAGGGCATTCCAGCCATGAGAGGAGCAGAGGTGGTTTGCCGTCGCCTTCCTCTTCGTAGCAACCCCAGTCTTCCTTAGACAATAATTAGTTATAATTGGTATAAAGGTGGAAGCAATTGATTAATTGATTCTGTCCTGGGGTTGCCAGGTCTATGCTGGAAAATACCTGGAGACTTTGGGGGTGGGTTCAGGAGAGGGCGGGGTTTGGGGAGGGGAGGGGCCTCCGCACGGTACAATGCCATAGAGTCCACTCCCCAAAGCAGCCATTTTCTCCAGGGAAGCCGATATCTGTCAGCTGGAGATCAGCTGTAAAAGCGGGAGGTCTCCAGGCCCCACCTGGAGGCTGGCAACCCTATTCTGTCCTCATTATTCCATATGGAAGAAGAAAACAATAGTCTGGAAGAAAGAAGCACACTTTTCTCATCTTGGATATGATATTATTGTTGTTGTTGTTGTTGTTTTTGTTGTTATCCGCCCTCCCCCAAAGGGCTCAGGGCGGTGTACAATACTCAGTAACTACATATTATTAACCGATCCATACTACATATTACATATTATTATCTGTACATATTATTTGTACACATTACAAATACATATTATTAATGAAATGCAATTAAAACATTTAGAACAAGAAGCAGAAGAAGAAGAGAAGAGGAGATAGGATTTATACCCCGCCCTTCACTTGGAGTCTCAGAGCGGCTGACAAACTCCTTTCCCTTCCCCTCCCCACAACAGATGCCCTGTGAGGTGGGTGGGGCTGAGAGAACTCTGACACAAACTGCTCTTTTCCAAGGACAGCTGTGCCAGAGCTTGTGACTGACCCAAGGTCACACCAGCAGGTGCAAGTGGAGGAGTGGGGAATCAAACCCGGTACTCCCAGATTAGAGTCCGCACACTAACCACTACACCAAACTGGCAACATAAGTTAAAAATTCTTCAGATGGCATTGGCTGCCAATTTATACCCTTCTCCTGGGGGAGAGGAATGGAGGCCAGGCTTAACAACTAATCATGACTGTCCTCAACCATCGGCCTGGCGAAACATCTCTGTCTTACAGGCCCTGTGGAACTGGACCAAGTCCCACAGGTCACGGATGCCACTAGGCAGAGACTTCCACCAGGCTGGTCCCAGATCTCTTTTGGGCCACGGGTCGCCAGGAGATTTCGTTCCCTAGAGCGCAATGCTCTTTGGGGGGGGGGGTGTACCAAGAAAGGCGGCACTGTAAGTACGTTGGCCACAGACTATTTAGGGCCTTAAAGGTTAACACCACAACCTTGAATCTGATCTGGTATTCAATCTGGAGCCAGTGCAGCTGGCAAAGTACTGGTTGGATATGTGCTGTCAAAGGGGTCCCTGTATGGACCCGGGCCGCTGCCTTCTGGACCAGTTGTAATTTCCAGGTCAGCCTCAAGGGTAGCCCTGCCCAATAATCTAGTATATAATCTAGCATAATCTATTATAGTAATCTAACCTGGAGGTGACCATTGCATGGATTACTGTAGCTAGGTCAGGGTGAGACAGGAAGGGAGGTATAGTTGCCTGATCTTGCATGGTTGGAAAAACACCACTCTGGCAACGTTTGTGATCTGGGCCTCCACTGATAAGGAATTATTTATTTAATCCCTTTATAATCCCCCTTTCTCCCCAGTGAGGACCCAGAGCCACTTACTTACACTCTCCCCCCTTTAATCCTCACAACAACCCTGTGAGGTAGGCTAGGCCATGAACAGGTGACTGACCCAAGGTCACCCAGCAAGCTTCCATGGCATGAGTGAGGATTCGAACCTGGGTTCCCCACAGGGTCATTCTAAGGACAGTTACTCCAGTCTAAGACCACTGAAATTCATGGGTTTAGACTGGAGTAACTCTTTAGGATTGATCCAGATCCTAATCCGATGCTCTTAACCATTATACCACACACTGCCTCTTTCTCTCTCATCTTGGACATGATACACACACCATGATGTATGATGGCGTACATCATCTTAGAAGAGTGATTCCTTTGCCCTCCCATAGGTGGGAATGCTTCTTCAAAAGATGATGTGTAATTTTTATAAACACCTGCATTAATAGATTGGGGGTTTTTTTCTGCTGACCACCGGGGATCACTTTTTAGTCCATCTGGGTCTTATTCTCAAGCTTGGTGAAGGTCATAAAGATTGGGGTGTTTTTTTTCTGCTGACCACTGGGGATCACTTTTTAGTCAATCTAGGTCTTATTCTCAAGCTTTGTGAAGGTCATAAGCAATGTCCCCTCTAAGCTGAGTGAGTGTGAGCTAGCTCACAGTTTTTTAGCCTCCGGCTGACCCATTTTTGTCTTAGCTCAGGAAGGAGGGCTCCAGATCAAACTAATTTATGCAGCAGCCAAATCGCTCGCTCACCACTTTAATGCCGGTAGCTCACAAAGTAGAATTTCTGCTCAAAAGACTCCACAGCTTAGAGGGAGCATTGGTCATAAGAACATAAGAGAAGCCAATGCTGGATCAGGCCAATGGCCCATCTAGTCCAACACTCTGTCACACAGTGGTCAAAAATACCAGGTGCCATCAGGAGGTCCAGCAGTGGGGCCAGGACACTAGGAGCCCTCCCCCTGTGTCCCCGCCCCAGCACCAAAAATACAGAGCATCACTTGCCCCGGAGTTCCTATCTACACCTTGTGGCTAATAGCCACTGATGGACTTCTGCTCCACATGCTTATCTAATTCCCTCTTGAAGCCGTCCATGCTTGTAGCTGCCACCACCTCCTGTGGCAGTGAATTCCATGTGTCAATCACTTCCCTTTATCTGTTCTAACCCGACTGCCCAGCGATTTCATTGAGAGCCCACGAGGTCATGATTCCAGTGTCACCTGGGGTTGCCAGCTCCAGGTTGGGAAATACCTGGAGGCAGGGGGGATTGAGTCTGAGGAGGGTGGAGTTCAGGAATGGAGAGGGACTCCTATGGAGTATAATGCCACAGAGTCCAACTTCCAAAGCGGTCATTTTCTTCAGGTGAACTGATCTCTGTCACCTGAAGATCAGCTGTAATCCCAAGAGATCTCCGGCCACCACCTGAAGTCTGGCAACCCTAGAGTCACTCCTGTTTTGAACTCTGCCCCCTGATCCCTGACTGAGTGCACTCAGAACTCAGGTCAGCGTCATAAAAGCTCCGTAGGACTCCCAGCCTGTGTCGGCTTTCTATCCTGTGCTTACAAAGCAGAATTCGAATTTGGAACTCTGGCTCGCGATCCTACAATAGCTTGGGGAAGGAGAGGGGGGGAGCAGTCCAAGAACTCTATGCCCAGAGAAACGACTGAACCTTTGACATTTGCTCATTGCCAGCTGATACTGGGAATTCCCAGCAGCCTCGCCTACACCTGGAATGAATAGGCGCAGGGGGAATGTACATAAAAATATAAGAAGGGCCCTGATGGATCAGACCAAAGGTCCATTTAGTGCAATATCTACTTTCCCACACCAGCCAACCAATTAATTTTGTGAAAACACAAGTCACGGGGCGGGAGGGGAGGTAGCCTCCTTGTTGCTACCCCTGCCCAGCAGCTGATGTTCAGCAAGAGACTTCTTCTGCATATGGAGGTTCACTTTAACCATTTAAACATCAGCGATGAACAGACATTGCCTTCCACACATTTGTTCCATCCCCTCTCAAAGCCATCTTGGCGTCACTGTGTTGTGCGGCAGAGAATCCCGTCCTCTTTGGGTGAAGAAATTCCAAAGCCAATTCTTGAACGTCGTGCAGTTGGGTTGCCAGCTCTGAGTTGGGAAATCCCTGGAGATTTGGGGGGGATGGAGCCTGGGGGAAGCACAGTTTGGGGAGGGGAAGGACCTCGGGGGGATAGAATGCCATACAGGTCCACCCTCCAAAGCAGTCATTTTCTCCAGGGCAACTGATCTCTGTCCTCTGGAGATCAGTTGTAATTCTGGGAGAGCTCCAGGCCCCACCTGGAGGCTCACAGGGAACACAGCTAAGTTAGATAAACACAGAAAACACCGTGCTGAAATAATAAACACAGTATTCACATGTACTTATAGCTAAATATATTTGCTTTTTATACACAACATCAACTCTAGTGTATTGTAAACACTTTCAAACAACAACATCACATTTCAAACACTTTCAAACTAAGTGATATAACATGAAGAGTCCAACCGTCTTCTTCCTGATGGAGGATAAATACCAATGTACAGTTATTTGCACCGAACAATGCAGCAACCTATTGTACATTTCCCAAGTGATGATCCATCAGGTAGAGCTAGCAGGCAGCTTGTATTTCTCACTGTGATGATTCCGCTTAGCAAGCAAGCCTAGTAGATGTATTTTCCCATGAGGTGATTCAGCTAGCAAGCAGGCCTAGCAACACGCCTCCCGGGCATAACCTGCGTGTTTCGAACAAATCTTCTTCAGGCATAAATTTTTCTGGAACCACAGCTCTTGAATTTACCCATGCATAAGTCAAACAATGTAAACATGGCTGTTCTTGTTCTCCAGAATTTATGCCTGAAGAAGATTTGTTCGAAACACGCAGGTTATGCCCGGGAGGCGTGTTGCTAGGCCTGCTTGCTAGCTGAATCACCTCATGGGAAAATACATCTACTAGGCTTGCTGGCTAAGCGGAATCATCATAGTGAGAAATACAAGCTGCCTGCTAGCTTACCTGATGGATCATCACTTGGGAAATGTACAATAGGTTGCTGCATTGTTTGGTACAAATAACTGTACATTGGTATTTATCCTCCATCAGGAAGTTGGACTCTTCATGTTATATAGCTTAGTTTGAAAGTGTTTGAAATGTGATGTTGTAGTTTGAAAGTGTTTACAATACACTAGAGTAGATGTTGTGTATAAAAAGCAAATACATTTAGCTATAAGTACATGTGAATATTGTGTTTATTATTTCAACACGGTGTTTTCTGTGTTTACCCACCTGGAGGCTGGCAACCCTACCACACGGGCAGGAATCTGCACTCAGCTTCTCAGACTTGTTAAGTCATTTGGAAGGTCTTAAAAAATCCCAGTAGCCTCGTTCAGCGAGTTTCGGGGCGAGTTCTTGTCATGTGTCTGTCTTGTGTCGAAGCTTGGGTTTTTGCGCGGCCTCCGCTTCTCTTTTGCCCACTTTGACCACTCTCTGCTCTTGCAGCCTGGCTTGTGTTCCTGGCCAGTCCGAGGCTCGGGACTCCTCTGCTTGTTTGCAGGGTCTGGAATCTCCTCGGGATGGGCTGGCATCTCGTCTCTCCGAGAGTGTTATCAATCCAGCCCAGGTTCGGATTTCTCCAGGCCTGTTCACGAGGAGTCTTTCGCGGAGACTGGAATGGCTAGGCGGAAAAAGGAGAGTAGCTGCAAGGCCGGCCTTGCCTCTCACAAGCTCGAGAATGCTGTTTCGCCACATCGGCTGACCCAACTGGACCGCCCCCCCCCGAGGGGGGACAGCTACCGGGCCCTCCGGCTTCTGTTCCAATTCTCTCCACCACCACTGCAGGGGCGGATGAAGGCTCACTGGTGCCCTAAGCACCGACCAATCTTGGTGCCCCCCTCCTTTCCACACTGACCCAGTCCATTTTAGTCGTCGACCTGTCTGACCAGATAGACAATGCAGGTTGCAGCAATACAAAAAATTATTCATGTGATAACACAATATACTGTACAAACTAAGCTTTTCACCCTTTTCCCAACTTTGTGGTGCCCCCTTTGGCCCTGGTGCCCTAAGCACGTGCTTAGTCTGCTTAATTATTATTATTATTACATTCAACTTATATACCGCTCCTTCCCGAGGGCTCGGAGCCGTTTACAGAGGGACATTTAACATCCTAACTGGGGCCACATAGTACAAGGGAGAAGTGAATGCCCAGCAGGGTGTGTTCACTTGATGTTACTTCTTTTTCCGGCTCTTTTTCATGGTGGGTTCTTTCCTGCCTCACGGGAATGGTGTCCCGGCAGGATCTTCTTCCGGCAGGTTCATCTGCCCCTGTACCACTGGGTACCTCTCACTGTTGCAACAACCTGCTGTCCTGGCTACATTCCCTCAGACTGCTGTTTTAAACTTTCCTGTACATAACATAAGAACATGAGAAAAGCCAGGGCTTTTTTTGTAGGAAAAGCCCAGCAGGAACTCATTAGCATAGTAGGCCACACCCAGCAGCAGAAACTCATTAGCATATTAGGTCACACCCCATGCCCTCCCTTGGCTTGCTTGGGCACCCCGTGGCTGCGGGGAGCCCGAGCAAGCCGGCCCTTGGAAAGGCCGGGGAAGGCACGGGGAGGCATTTAAATGCCTCCCTGATTTTTCCAGGGCCCCCCTGGCCCGCCCACCTCAGAGTTGTCAGGGGGGTCGCTCTCCAGGCCTTCCCTCTGTAGCCACACACAGAGAGTTTTTGGCTGTAGTGGGCGTGGCCAACTCTGAAGCCAGCCGGAACTCCGTTCCTGTGCGTTCCTGCCCAAAAATAGCCCTGAGAAGAGCCCTGTGGGATCAGACCAGTGGTCCATCCAGTCCAGCGTCCTATCTCACACAGGGGCCAAACAGTTCCCTTGGAGGGCCAACAACAGGGCACAGAAGCGGAGACTTTCCTCTGATGTTGCCTCCTGGTTCTGGGATTCAGAGGCTGACTGCTTCTGAATGTAGAGGTTTCCTTTAGTCACCGTGGCTAGCAGCCGTTGATGGTCCTACCCGGAATGAATCTGTCTAATCCCCTTTTAAAAACTGACTACGTCAGTGGCCATCACTACACCCTCTGGCAGCAAAGTCCACATTTCAATCACTTGCTATGTAAAAGAAGCATTCCCCTTTGTCCGTCCTGAACCTACTGCTCCTCATTGGATGCCCGCAGGTTCTAGTATTTTGGAGAGAAAGTTCTCTTTGTCAACTCTCTCCACCACGTGCATAATTTTAGATACGTCTAGCATGCCCCCCCCCAGTCTCTTTTCTAAATCAAGGGGTCTCCCACCCATGAGTCACAGTACCCAGGTCACAGACTGGGGTCACGTGAGCACCACTGCTACAATTGATCTCCAGATGACAGAGATCAGTTCCCCTGGAGAAAATGGCTGCTTTGGAGGCAGACCCTATGACATTATACCTGCTGAGTCCTTCCGCCCCCCCCCCCAATGCTGCCCTCTACAAAATCCACCCCCCAAAACTCCAGGTATTTCCCTCCTTAGAGCTACTTTCCCCTCAGTGCCTGTTGGTAGGCAACTAAGCTTGGTCCTGTCACCTACTTTGGCCTTTGGGAGAAAACACATTGGGGCCAGTCTTGATAGGGTTGCCAACTCCAGATGGGAAATTCCTGGAGATTTGAGGGATGGAGCCTGAAGAGGGCAAGGTTTGAGGAGGGGTGGGACCTCAGACCTCCTCGGTGAGGAGACCCGTCTGTAGCTGTGGTGGCAGCTACTACCGAAGCAATGCTTTTTAAAAAGCCGCAAAGTCAATCAAATTGCCAGAAGCCTTGCTGGACAAAAGCCCCACCCCACTTTCTAAAAAACGCTCGGCGGGCACCAGGGACAGTGCTGGCGGGTGTGTTGTGGAACCCACGAGTACCACGTTAGGGATGCCTGGCATTATGGGTAGTTAGAAGAAAAGAAGGACACCTCCCTGCTTTGGAACAATGAGGACCGGGAGCACACGGTGGATCGTGCCCTGCTCCGGCTTTTCTTTTCCAGGTGCCTCTGCTCTGCTGACTCTATATCATACTGAAAGCGGAGTCCG
>NW_015170908.1:548266-557488 GCF_001447785.1 Gekko japonicus | reverse complement strand
CGCCCCCCCACCCCACCCCCGTCCCTCTCCTCACACTGCCTGGCGGGGAAAGTCGCCCACCAACTCCCTCGCAAGCTGAGCGAGGGCAGGTGAACGAGAGTACTTTCGCTAATCCCGGCTGGCTCCAGGGCTGGCTCTCAGGTTACCAAATCCGTGAATGAGATCTATGTTTCAAAATGCTCGGGCTTCTTGGAATTTCGGCCGGACCAGTTATCTGCTCGGCAGATTAGGAGCCCCTGCCAGAGAATAGGCTCACGTGCAGAGGGGGCCCGGAGCCTCACAGGCTCCTCAGCTACCGGAAAGACTATCCCTAGACCTGGAAGACGTCCCTGAGAAACAGTCACATTTGCCAGGTGAGCCTCCAAGTAGATGAATTTAAAAAAGAAAGAAATCTGGGCCTTTTTCTCGTCGCCAAACAGAAAGGTCGCAAGCAGAGGCGGGCGGTAAGCTGGATCCTACGATGTACTTCTGCATCATTTAATAAGTCATGATTCAGGCGGCGGAATGATCCCGCTCTGACCCACAGCTCCCATTCCACCCAGCCCTCCAAGGATTTCCCAACACCCGGAGGGGCTTTCCTCTCTCTCTGTTCAACCTCCACCACCTGACCTTTGTAGGAATTGCCCACTGGGAGGGGAAGGACTCCCAGCTTCCCTTTTAAGTTCTGAGGCCTTGCCTCCGTGTCGCCCGCTGCCCAGAGTCTGGTAAAAACAGGGACGGTTTGCTGCCTTGTGCATCACTAGGGGAGTGGCCACTTGCCAACTGACTGCCCTCCCCTTCCTCCTGGCGTTCCTTTTAAAATAGCGTGTCTGTGGTGTATTCGAAAAGGCTTACATGAATCGCCGCATTAACTCTCCATGATAAGCTCGAGCCAGAGGAAGGCTCCTCCGAGCCTACTTGCTGTTGGTTGCTCCACAACAGCGACCAATCAGAACTGGACCAATTCCCTGCGAGGGAAGGACTCTCATTGGACGTTATCCACACAACCTCATTGGTTGTTTATTGTAAATAGGCGTGGCTACATTAGCCCGGGAATGTTTAAAAGGAGCCTAGCTCCCAATGTTAAACTGTTCTGGTTATGACTTCTTTCAAGCGCTTGTTCGTACCTACAATAAAGCTGATCACTATTGTTGAAATAACTCTCCGGTTCTTTGTTAGCAGCGATCTAACAGTGTCCAAGACGGTGGAGGTCTATGTGGCACAGAGAACCACCACTACCAGGATCAAAACTAATAAAGTATCTATTAATGTCATGTTAACACTGACGCTTGGCTTCAGTTCTGTTTTCTAGATTTCTGGTTGGTTTTACAACCCTAATCCTATTGCATTCTTTAGTGAATGTCCCATCCATCAATTGTGTCAACTCACTCGAGTGCCAGTTTGGTGTAGTGGTGAAGTGTGCGGACTCTAATCTGGGAGAACCAGGTTTGATTCCCCACTCCTCCACTTGCACCTGCCTGGATGACCTTGGGCAAGCCATAGTTCTGACAAAAGCTATCCTTAAAAGGGCAGTTCTGGAAAGAGCTCTCTCAGCCCCACCTCCCTCACAGGGTGTCTGTTGTGGGGAGGGGAAGGGAAAGGAGTTTGTAGGCCGCTCTGAGACTCCTTTGAGTAGTGAAGGGCAGGGTATAAATCTCTTCTTCTCCTCCTTGTAATCCACCTTGAGTCCCAAAGAGAAAGGCAGACTATAAATAACGTCAATAAAAAATCCTTGATGGGTAGAAGATTTTTGACATTGAGGCCATAAGGGTGACCTGCTTCTGGTCTAGAACTTTCATAACAAGCCCAAACATTTATGTGTCTTTTCAGATCCATAAAATATTAGCACTAGAGACACACAAGTGAGAGAAGAACAGTTGTTTTGTCAGGCTTGAAGCTTTCAGCCACATAACAGGAGAACATCAGAAGAGCCCTGCTGGATAAGACCAGTAGTCCATGTGGTCCAGCATCCTGTCTCACACAGTGGCCAGCCTGTTCCTCTGGACAGCCAGCAACAGGGCATAAAGGCCGAGGCCTTCCCCTGATGTGGCCTCCTGGCTCTGGGATTCAGAGGATTAGTGTCTCTGAATGTGGAGGTTCCCCTCAGCCACTATGGCTAGTAGCCTTTGATAGACTTATCCTCCATGAATCGGTCTTGTTGTTGTTGTTCAGTCGCACAGTCGAGTCCGACTCTTCGCTTATTCCTGTGGCCATCACTACAGTTTGGTGTAGTGGTTGTGTGGACTCTAATCTGGGAGAACTGGGTTTCATTCCTACACCTCCACTTGCAGCTGCTGGATGACCTTGGGCAAGCCATAGTTCCGTCAGAGCTGTTCTCTCAAGGACAGTTCTCGAGAGAGCTCTCTCAGCCCCACCTGCCAAATAGGGTGTCTGTTGTGGGGAGGGGAAGGGAAAGGAGTTTGTAAGCCGCTCTGAGACTCCAATTGAAGGACAGGGTATAAATCCAATCTCCTCCTCCTCCTCCTCCTCTTCTTCTTCATCCTCTGGCAGCAAATTCTACATTTCAATCACTCTGTGTAAAGTAGTCTTTGCCCTCAAGTTCTAGTATTGGGGGAGGGCAGGGCTATTTTTGGGCAGGAACGCACAGGAACGGGGAGTTCCGGCTGGCTCCTGAGTTGGCCACGCCCAGCAGGAACTCATTAGCATAATAGGCCACACCTAACAGCAGACACTCATTAGGATTGGCTACATTAGGGGTGTGTGGCCTAACATGCAAAGAAGTTCCTGCTACAAAAATAGCCCAGGGTTTTGACAACAAAGTAAACAGAATAAGAAGCAAAAGGTGGGTGTGGCTGGATGACCACACTTCTGGTAACATGTGGGGTGTGGCCTAATATGCTAATAGGTCTCTGCTGTTGGGTGTGGCCTATGATGCTAATGAGTTCCTGCTGGGCTTTTTCTACAAAAAAAGCCGGGGGGGGGGATTTCTCTCTGTCAACTCTCTTCACTTCATGCATAATTTCTATAAACCTTGATCATGTCCCCGCCCAGTCGTCTCTTTCCGACCTCTTGCTGCTTGAGCGCCTCCTTTAGTTTCCTTTAGCTGCCAGGCCAAAATACTTCTCTTTACCCAGTGCTTTCAACTCAGGGGTTCCTTGTATTTTTAAGCAGTTTTATGGTCTGCTCTTAGCCTGAGGACCAAACTATTAATATCGTTTTTAAAGGGCTCTATTCATTTTGTGCCCTGGCTTGTCTTCATTGACGCTTTCTTGTTTATTAGCTCAATTTGTTTTATTGCCTTAGTTTTATTGTCATGATTGGTTCGTATTCACTCCAGGCACTACAAACAGCTCCAGAGAGGCGGTGTACACTTCTCAATAAATGGGACATGCCAAGGATTGAACCTGGGATGTCTGGCACGCAAAGCACATGCTCTGCCATCTAGCTACATCCCTGTCAATGAACATGTGGAGCTAGCTGCCAGTTTGGTGTAGTGGTTAAGTGAGCGGACTCTGGGAGAGCCGGGCTTGATTCCCCACTCCTCCACTTGTAGCTGCTGGATGACCTTGGGCAAGCCATAGTTCTGACAAGAGCTGCCTTTGAAGGGGCAGTTTTCGAGAGATCTCTCTCAGCCCCACCTACCTCGCAGGGTGTCTGTTGTGGGGAGGGGAAGGGAAAGGAGTTTGTAAGCCACTCTGAGACTCCGAGTGAAGGACATCCTATCTCTTCTTCTTCTCTTCTTCTACTGAATCCGATCCTTGGTCTGTGTAGCTCAGACTCAATCGCCTGCCCTGACTGGCAGCTGCTCTGTAAGGTCTTCCACATCACCTCCCACCCAATAGTTTTTTCGCTGGAGATGCTGGGAATCATGGACTCTGGAAGGTTTCTCTATTTCTCCCAGCCTTGTATGGCTTCCACTTAGGGGATGGGAGGGTAAGGTTGCCAGATCCAGTTTGGGAAACTCCTGGAGATTTGGAGATGGAGCCTGGGGAGGACAGGGACCTCAGTGTGGTAGAATGCCATACAGTTCACCAAATAGTCATTCTCCCCAGGGGAACTGAACTCTTTAGTCTGGAGATGAGCTGTAATTCCGGGGGGATCCCCAGGTCCCACCTGGAGGCTGGCATCCCTCCTTGAAGTCCCACTTCTGCGTCCAGGAATCTCCACCACGACTTGCAAGTCTGGAAAGGTTGCCCAGGTGGGCAGGGCAGTCCAGGCCTTTCCATCCCTTCCAGGGCTGCCTCCGGTCGGCTGCAGATTCAGGACAGTCCAGAGAGACGCTCTCAAAAACAGCCTCCTGGGGCTCCGGCGGGCCTTCGGCAGGGAAGACACCAGCTGAGAGATAACAGAAGACGCTGAAAAAACAAGCGCCGCTTTGATCAGCATTTCCTGTTACAACACAGCCCCGGCGGTTCCGTGCCAGATTCTGCGGGGAGCCAAGGTCCAGGTTTCAAGAAAACATTTCTGCGTGGGAGCGAGAGTGGCTGTCTTTGCTCGGCGGCTCTGGCAACGGGAACCATAACAGGATGAGCCTCGTCCCCTCATAAATCTGGAGGCAAAAGGGCCTAGTTCACGGGAAGGCAGTCTTTTAAGCGCCTTGGAACTGGCCCGGAGTGGAATCTGGGAAGCAGATGCTGAATCCAGCTGAATGAGAAGGGAGAGGCTATGCGGGAAGCCTTCAGAGGGATCCAGGCTGACGGGGCATCCCGAAATTGCAGGGGGGTGGTTGCAGGGATGGCTCTGGATTGTGAGGGGGCTGGGCAAGACAGCCTCCCAGGGACCTCAATCCGGTCCAGTCCAGGACTGTGCATAGGACTGTGGCTTTAAGTGAATGTTGTACCGTTTATTGGCTTCACAAAATACAGTGGTTATTGAAGCGGTGGCTAATTTCTGTAGCTGCCTCATAATGAGGAAGCTGTGTGTTAAATCCATGAACTGACGGGTGACTGTTTATGATTCTGATCCATGCCAATAAAGGTTTTGAATTGAATTGAAAAAAGTGAATCACCTCCCAGTCAATGTTCCCTCTAAGCTGTGGAGTCTTGTGAGCAAAAATTCTACTTTGTGAGCCACTGGCTTAAAGTTGTGAGCGTGCAATTTGGCGACTGCAGAAATTAGTTTGCTCCGGAGCCATCCTTCCCGAGCCAGAGGCTAAACAACTGTGAGCTGGCTCACACTAACTCAGCTTAGAGGGAACACTGCTCCCAGTCCAGAAAGCCTTAAGGCTGAGAGTCCCAAATACACACATTCCGCTAGTAGAACACACCATCAGAAATTGCCAAACAGTATATTAAACAATTATAAAAGTTGGTGGTGTCACAACAACATAAGTGCATACTGTAACTATAATAAGGCATAAGATACAATATTTCCTCCTTTGTAGGTAAGACATAAAGTCCATGTAATCAGTGTAACTTGACAGGAGGAGTCCACATAGTCATAATATTGTCCAAACAGCCTTTGCAAAGACGCCAGTTCTAGATACTTAGAAGATGCGTTTCCTTTGACTTCTTCAGTTCGCCAGCTGTGTAAGTGGAACCTGATTTCAGCAATTTCAACAGGCCACAAGGCTCATCGTATAAGAAGCTCAAGTGCAGAAGATAAGAGGAGTAATTCCAGTGCAAACCAAGGGCCGGTTTATGCCACTGCACTAAAACAATCACAGACAATCCTATATATATTTATTTGTTATCAGAGAGCCCTTGTGTGTTCTTGTTGTTGTTCAGTCGCACAGTCGAGTCCGACTCTTCGCGACTTGCGATTGGTGGGTTTTAAAAAAGTTGCTTCAGCAGCAGCTGCCACCACAGCACAAGGTGCTTCACAACATGACTGAACATAGAATCATAGAATCATAGAATGTTAGAGTTGGAAGGGACCTTGCAGGTCATCTAGTCCAACCCCCTGCACTCTGCAGGAGCATAGCTGAAAGATAGCCCTACAACATACCCGAAAGATGGTCATCCAGCCTCTGTTTGAAAACGTCCAGTGAAGGAGCATCCACCACCTCCCGAGGCAGACTCTTCCACTGCTCAACCACTCTTACAGTTAGGAAGTTTCTTCTGATATTTAGCCAGTAACGACTCCCTTCCAGGGAACAGTCAGGGTTGATTTCTTTTAGGATTGACTGATTTGATCTCCTTGCAGTCTTGAGTCTTCTCCAGCACAATAATTCAAAAAAACTATTATTCGGCACTCGGCCTTCCTTACAGTCTAGTTCTCGCAGCCATACATTACTACTGGGAATACTATTGCTTTGACCATATGGACTTTTGTTGGCAGGGTGATGTCTCTACTTTTTATTATGCTGTCTAAATTTTTTAATTTCATGGCTGCAGTCACTGTCTGCAGTGATCTTGGATCCCAGGAACGTGAAATCTGTCACTGCTTCCACGACTTCCCCTATTTGCCAAGGAGTGATGGGGCCGGATGCCATGATCTTAGTTTTTTTTAATGTTGATGTTGAGTTTCAAGCCAATATTTGTGTTCTACTTGCCAATAAAGGACTCACAGCCTGAAACTTTATAGATCCTTAATCAACATGTCAATTACCAATAACCTTCTGTTGAAGAAGAAGAAGAGATTGGCTTTATAACCCGCCCTTCTCTCAAAGTCTCAGAATGGCTTACAAAGTCCTTTCCCTTCCCCTCCCCACAACAGACACCCTGCGAAGCAGGTGGGGCTGAGACAGCTCTCTCGAGAAATATCCTTGAGAGAACAGCTCTGACAGAACTATGGCTTGCCCAAGGTCATCCAGCAGCTGCAAGTGGAGGAGTGGGGAATCAAACCCAGTTCTCCCAGATTAGAGTCCACGCACTTAACCACTATACCAAACAGTTATAGATTTTCAGTCAGAGCGTTGGACTCAATGGACCCTCGGTCTGATCCAGCAGAGCCACCGTGGTGTAGTGGTTAAAGGGGTCAGACTAGGATCTGGGAAACCCAGGTTCGAATCCCCGCTCTGCCATGAAAGCTCGCCGGGTGACCTTGGGCCAGTCACATCTTCTCAGCCTGGCCTCCCTCACAGGATTGTTGTGAGGATAGAACAGAGGAGAATGACACAAGCTGCTTTGGGAAGGATATAAAGTCAGGATATGAAGTCCGTAAGTAAAATAAATAATAATTGTCCCTCTAGGTGTCTGTGGCAATGGTGGCGTTTAAAGCGCCCCAGCCATAGGCCCATGGTCTCCTTAGGGAGCCTCCAGCCCGTTCATATCCTAGAAACTCGGCTCCGGTGTGAAGAATGTCGCCTCGGGCAGAACATGAAAAGAAATGTCAGGCCTTCCACATTCCGAAGGGATGGACTTGAATAGGGATGAGTTTCCCAGCTGGGGGAGGGGAAGGTGGGATTAGAACAGGGTCTTAACGAAGGCTTCTCTCCAGACAGCGTCTAAGCAGTGAAAGGGGAGATCCAGATTAGCGCTTAATCGTGTTAGGGGGCGAAACCCAAACTGAGCATCGCACCCTGTGCTAATAGAGGATGGGACGGGATTCACTGATCCCATGAAAAGGAGGGTTGGTGGGGGGCAGATCCTCCCCCTTCGCCTTGTGCAGCTCCGGGGGCTGGGATGGTGGTGGCGGCAGAAGGTTAGCGCAAAAGGGACTGTTCTCTTTGTGTCCATGTGTCGCTTTGTCTCTTGGAAACAATGGGAAGAGGCAGGCGGGAGACCAGGCAAGGCAGTAGCTAGAGCGATGGGTAAAGGCAACATGGGAGGCAGTGTGGTGTAGCGGTTAGAGTGCCAGACTAGGCTCTGAGAGAGACCCAGGTTTCAATCCCTGCTTTGCGACGGAAGCTCGCGGTGTGGCCTTGGGCCAGTTACACCCACTCAGCCTAACCTACCTCACAGGGTTGTTGCAGGAATAAAATGGAGGAGAGAATGATGGAAGCTGATTCAGTATTTCAGAAGGGCTTACCTCCCAACACTAACTCCCGCACTAGAACAAGCAGCAAAAAGATTACAGAAATTTTTATTTATTTATTTATTAAATTTCTACCCTGCCCTCCCGCCGAAGCGGCTCAGGGCAGCTTACAAACAATTTAAAACCAACATACAGTTTAAAACAGATTCCCTTGGGAATATTATGCACAATTATATCCATGAGCAAACTGCTTTTGCCGGGGGTAAAACAAAGGTCCCTGCCCCGAGGAGGTTACAGTATAAAATTCAAATCAAGGGAGGCATCAGAGGGTTGGATAGAAGGAAGGAGGCGACATGATATAGATATGCATGATTTGGGAAAGGTATAGGGTTGCCAACTCTGGGTTGGTAAATTCCTGGAGATCTGGCGGTTACCTGATAGAACTTGAGAGAAGACTTGAGAGATGAAAGAAAGTCCTCTTTTACACAATGTATGAGGGGAAGGGCCGTGGCTCAGTGGTAGAGCATCTGCTTGGCTCCTGAGTTGGCCACGCCCAGCAGGAACTCATTGGCATAATAGGCCAACACCCAACAGCAGAAACTCATTCGGATTGGCTACATTAGGGGTGTTGGCCTAACATGCAAAGGAGTCCCTGCTACAAAAAAGCCCTGGGTTTTGACAACAAACAAGGTAAACAGAATAAGAAGCAAAAGGTGGGTGTGGTTGGATGAGCACACTTCTAATAACATGGGGGTGTGACCTAATATGCTAATGAGATATGTTGTCATGGGTGTGGCCTAATATGCTAATGGGTTTCTGCTGTTGGGTGTGACCTAATATGCTAATGAGATATGTTGTCATGGATGTGGTCTATACCCACCTGGAGGTTGGCAACTCTAAAATGGAGGCAGAATTTCTCTACCCAATAAGACTAGAACTTGGAGTCCAACTAAATAACTAGCAAGCCATTTTAAGAACAGATGAAAGAAAGTCCTCTTTTACACAATGTATGAGGGGAAGGGCCGTGGCTCAGTGGTAGAGCATCTGCTTGGCATGCAGAAGGTCCCAGGTTCAATCCCTGGTATCTCCAGCTAAAAGGAGCAGGCAGTAGGCAACGGGAAGGACCTCCACCTGAGACTCTGGAGAGCCTCTGCCAGTCTAAGTGGACAATACTGACCTGGACCTCAATTCAGTGTAAGGCAGCTTTATGGATTCGTGAACATCACAGTCTCAGCTAAAGCTGCTAGCTTAGATGGCTTTAAAGGGGTTTTGGTACATTTATGGAGGCTAGGTCCATTCAGGGCTATTAGTCATTCTGATTAAATGAAACCTCCATGTCCAGAGGCAACATACCTCCATAATCTAGTTTCTGGGGAGGAACAACTGAGGGGATCTATGGAGGTTTGACTACTGCAGGAAACCACA
>NW_015170908.1:519207-548027 GCF_001447785.1 Gekko japonicus | reverse complement strand
TCATTTTGTAGAAAAAGAGGTGCAGGAGCTCATTAGCATAACTCATTAGCATAACTTATTTGCATATGTCACGCCCCCTGACATCACCAGAAGTGTGTCAGAAGGCAACACCCACCGCTCAGGCTCCACTGGACTGTTCTGGGTTGCTAGCTATTGGGGGGCGGGGGGACGTGCAGATCTGTCCTCGCAGAGGAGGGAGAGCTTGTACCTGAAAAAAACTTGGTCTTAAAAGTGCCACTGGACTGTTTGGGGCCGGGGGGGGCCTCTGCAGCTTACCTGGCTGCTTCTTGCTCTGACTGAGGGCTGCTGGGAGCAGGGGGCGGGGCTTGTTGCATGTGCCCACCCCCTGGGCTCTTTACTGCCGGAGCTCCGCTCCTGTGCGCTCCTGCAGGAAATGACCCCTGCACACACATATGAATTTTTTTAAGAAGAAAAAGAAGGGCATCCATGAGAGTTAACTGGAACCCCCATGTTCAGAGGAAATCTAATTCTGGATACCAGAGAGCTAGTGCTTTCATGCCATGCTTTGGAGATTTCTGGGTATCCACCATTGGAGACATGATGGTGGGTTAGTTGGCTCCTTTTCTCAACCCAGTAAGGCTGTTCTTTGTTTCATTAGCTTATTGCTGCAAAAAGCTGCCAGTAGAGGGTGTTGTGTTCTCATACATTGCCTTAGGGCAGATTCCAAAATCATTCTTAAAGTCATGTTTGTGTGGCAAGCCCACCACAGATGGGTTCAGAGGGTGTGGGATATTCTTTGCATTTCTGACAAGTCCTTCTTGGCTCAGGCGGTTTCTCCCTGAATATGGTACACTCTCTACAAGGGCTTCATATGACCATGAGAGACCAACTTCACGCCCACTGTTGAAGCTCCTTCTTTTGCACGGTGCCTCCTGAGAAATGTACTAAATCAAGACCACCCCAAAACAATGGCTATTCACAGAGCAAATGCTCCGCATTGGAACAGAATTATTTCCAACATTTGTGAGAAACTGGAATTTTTCTGATCTTACATTTGTCATTTTCTCGGGCTACAGGAACGGAGGAGGCCTCAGCGGATATATAACCCCCAATGACGTTATCCAACCAGAACAATTAGCAGATCTTCACATCAAATTGGATTGTATTGAATGACATTGCACTTGAACAACCTTTCCACTTTCTGTCAATTGTCACACCATCTCAGTCCTATAGTCTCTCTGTGTGTGTGTGTGGGGGGGTCTTTCTGGTTCTATATAGCATGGCCATATGTTTATGTGAGCTTTTTTATTCCCCAGGGCTGTGCTTAGAAAATAATGGCTTTTTTTTTTTACTTGTATCCGCTGGCTGGCAGGCAGGGCAGATATGGTAACCAGAAGTGGAAGTAGCTCATCCCTCTCCAAGGACAGACAACCAGCCTTACTGCCCTGCAGGGGGGAGAGCCAGATTAGTGTACTCAAATATTAGTGCTGTTTTCATGGAACTCCGTGACAGGCCAGGCTATGGACATTTAATAATGAGTGGACAAGGAAAACAAAACCAACGAATGTATCTCTCAGCTCCCTGATGCACCAAGTGGCAGGAAGTTCCAGGGTCCCCATTTCATAGGTTCACTTTCATTGCAAGGAAAAAGGATGAGAGGTTTTTGGTGTTTTTCTTAAATCCGTCACTTTGCACGTTTAAAACCCAGTATCCAGCAGTATCCAGAAATGCCCAGTCAAGAAAAAGGAGGAGGAGGAGGAGATTGGATTTATACCCCACCCTTCACTACCTGAAGGAGTCTCAGAGTGGCTTACCATCTCCTTCCCCCTCCCCACAACAGACATTCTGTGAGGTAGGTGGAGCTGAGAGAGCTTTTTTGAAAACTGCCCTTGAGAGTACAGCCAGCTCTGAAAGAACTTTGACTGACCCAAAGTCACACCAGCAGCTGCATGTGGAGGAGTGGGGAATCAAACACGGTTCTCCCAGACTAGAGTCTATGCTCCTAACCACCAGTGTTCCCTCTAAGCTGAGTTAGTGTGAGCTAGCTCACAGTTTTGTAGCCTCTGGCTCACACATTTTTGTCTTAGCTCAGGAAGGATGGCTCCAGTGCAAACTAATTTATGCAGTAGCCAAATCACCTGCTCACAACTTTAATGCCAGTAGCTCACAAAGTAGAATTTTTGCTCACAGGACTCCACAGCTTAGAGGGAACATTGCTAACCACTACACCAAATTGGCTCTCTCATGGTTCTCAAAGAGAGCAGCTCATCCCAGCAGCCTGCCCACTACTCTAGCCAGCCCCGGCCCCATTAAAGCAAACAGAATGGTTTACTTCAGCCACAAGAAGGTGGGATTTGTCTGGCACCTCATAGCTGCCACCAGTGCTCTTTCAAGCAAGCCCCCTTCCAGCCATTAGAAAAACACAGCTTCTTAACTAAAGACACATCTCAAGTGACTAAGCTAAACCAAATCGGGAGCAAAGGCCCCCTGGGCCTTTTTGCCAGCTGGGCAGAAACGGGGCAGCCAAAGTGCAATGCCACTTGGGTTTACATAGCGGAGGTTTTCTCCCCCTACCCACCCTTAGCCATCGAGGAAACAGACTCCAAAAGGTGTTGGGTCACCAAAGTGAATGAAGCAGAGTTTGGTTGCCATGGTTTCTAAGGCCACTCCAGACACAGTTTATTGGCACTAGGCCCGCCGTTGGCAAAAGCTGTGCTCTAGAAACATGGAGATGTAACAGATCCGACACCGGCCCAGGCCCTAGCGAATGCTTGGACGTCTTTTCAGTAAGGTCCTCTCCTTCGTGAAACGGGGGATTGGCCCTGTGTAGAGCAGACAAAGTATCTTGAGAAAATAAGTGCTTTACTCAACATGTTTTATGGTGGGACAGTCACTCTTCTACCAATCTAAAAACCAAGGTGTGTCTCATTTTTTGTCGATCATATACTAAGAGAACTTTGAAAGGTTACTGATAATGTATATATTTTTTATCCTATCTTTTTTCCCCCAAGGAGATCAAGATGGTGTACATAGTTTTCTCACTTCTGTTTTTCCCTCACAATGATCCTGTGTGGTAATTTGGGCCAAAAGAGGGTGAGCAGTTCAAGGGCACCAGATAAGTTCCATGACTGAACTGGTATATGAACAAGGGGTTGTCCTTATCCAGTACTCTAACATTACAACACACCAGGCTTGCCATTTGCCTGCCCTGGCGGTTGAACTCCCACTGTTGGCCCCAATCTCCCACCCTCAAGAAACTGAGAAGCAGAAGAAAAAAATGCTGGAAAATGGCCTCCATGGTGACGCTCTAGAAATTTCCTTGTGCTTCTATGGCCTTGATCATAGAGATCAAGAAAAATTCCTAGAGCATCACACAGAAGTGATCAGATCCTCCCCAAGCTCCGCTTTCCCCAAACACCACGCTCAAAATCTCCCGGCATTTGCTGAGATAGTGCTGGCAACTCTGTGTGGAAAATTCCTGGAGATTGGGGGAGCTGAACTTGGGGAGGACAGGGACCTCAGCAAGGCATAATGTCATAGAGTCCACCCTCCAAAGCAGCCATTTTCTTCAGGGGAACTGATCTCTGTAGTCCTCACCTGGAGTTTGGTAACCCTGTGAGACAGCATTTTAGATGAGAGATACGAAGATAATTTGGTTGTTCTATAAAAGGTTGTTGATCACATTTTCATCCCACCTTTTCTCCAAGGAGACCAGTGACATATACCATTCTCTGACTCTGTGGGGAAACTCTGCCATAATTATTTAGGAAATTGTAAAAGGTAAAGGTTCCCTTGTTCGAAAGCCAGTCGAATCCGACTCTAGATTTGCGGTGCTCATCTCCGTTTCAAAGCCGAAGAGCCAGCGCTGTCCGAAGACGTTTCCGTGGTCATGTGGCCGGCATGACTAAACTCCAAGGCGCACGGAACACTGTTACCTTCCCACCGAAGTGGTCCCTATTTATCTACTTGCAATTTCTTGCTTTCGAACTGCTAGGTTGGCTGGAGCTGGAACTAGAGACGGGAGCACACTCGGGTCTCGAACTGCTGAACTACCAACCTTCCACAGCCTGCAGTTCAGTGTCTTAACCAATTGAGCCACCGCAGCTCCTTAGGAAATTGGTAACCTGCCTTTTCAATAAAAAGGAGGAAAAAGAGCACTCAGAGTAGCCACATAAAGACTACAGTTTAACATGAAATAAAAATTACTATAATACAAAAAACTTTTAAATACCGTACAGCAACAAGCCCCAGATACTTAAAGTGATAACACTTCAAGACAAACAGCAGACGGTCAACAGCAAAATCATGAAAGCCAGCAATCGATAGTAAAGACCGGCAGAGCATAAGAAATCAACATCTCATCCAGGAGGACTGCTACTCTGTGATATTTATTCTAATAAAATAATAGCAGGGCATACAACTGGTCATCAACAGTTTATAATCTATCTCAGCAGCCACAGTGTGTGTGAAAGGGTACCTTCATGTTTGTGCACATACTTCTTCGGCATTCTTGTGCAACAAAGAAGAGATGCATCCATTACCCACTTTATTGCAATTTCTTGCTTTCGAACTGCTAGGTTGGCAGGAGCTGGAACTAGAGACGGGAGCTCACTCCGTCATGCAGCACACTCGGGTCTCGAACTGCTGAACTACCGGCCTTCCACAGTCTGCAGTTCAGCATCTTAACCACTTGAGCCACCGCATTATTTATTTAAAGCCCCCCCCCCCAAAATTATTAAATCCTGGCTACGGGCCTGGGTGGTTTGCCATTGCCTGCCTCTGCAGAGCAGCCCTGGACTTCCTTGGAGGTCTCCCATCCAAATACTAACCAGTGTTGACCCTGCTTAGCTTCTGAGAGCTGACAAAAAAATCAGACCAGTCTGGGATATCCATGTCACCTTATGCTTGGGTGGTGGAAAGTCCTTAGGCAAAGAGCCGTGGTGGAAAGTGCCATCAAGCCGTGGCTGACTGAGGACAACCCCACAGGGTTTTTGAGGCAAGAGACAAGTAGAGGGTGGTTTGCCATTGCCTGCCTCTGTGTAGCGACCCCCGGTGGTCTCCCATCCAAGTACTAACCAAGGCCAACCCTGCTTAGCTTCCAAAACCTGACAAGATCATTACGGCCTACTCGGAATGAAAAGGCTGAATGCCCTCGGCTAACCCTGCATTCATGACTTGGCAAACCACGAGCATCACAAGGGTGCCCCTAAAAACAAAATCGAGGCACGCCACAAACTGAAAACAGCAGAGACGGTCAAGATGTGTTGCATTCCATTCCCTGGGGAGATACAAACAAGCATGAGGACAGATGCAGACACGGACGTAGAAGCGAGTGAGCAAAACGCGGCCAGTGTTCCCCCTCCACCTCTGTCCCATCAGTACATTCCTTCCCCCACTCCCACTGGCAATATCTCCCTCCTGGGCAACTGGTTGTTGAAAAGGGCTTTACGTTGCTGGATCTGGTAGGAAGCAGCTTCCTGATCCCGGCTTGGAAAGGGTGGAGAAGCTCTCCATAGAGATCCCAGCCCTTCCTGTCCACTCCTTTTTCAAAAGCATGAATATTCGTGTTTCGGCTGAAGCGGCAGATGCTCATTGGGAGAGCTCGTTTATCAGAGCACCTACCACTGGCAATCATTTAGGGCAGCGGTCCCCAACATGGTGTCTGTAAACACCATGGCGTTCGCTGACACCTTTCCTGGCACCCGCCAAGGGTTTTTAGGAAGTGGGTGGGGCCAGGTTGGGCATCTGCCCAGCAAGGCTTCTGATTGGCCACTGGAGATTTGATTGCCTGTGCAGATTGCTAACGGTATTGCTTTGGCAGCAGCTGCCACCACTGGACAAGGATCTTTGCTGTGTCACTGAAAGTAAGCCATGACAGCCATTTTGTGGCTGGCTCCACCTCCTGGGCAGCCATTTTGCAGCAGCCGTGTTATTGTCTTCAATCTCCTCGCGTCGAATTCTTCCTGTGCCAGTTTCCTGAACGCTCACTGTCTCTGCCAGTCCACATTACCGTCCAGTGCTCATATCGGTGACACACACTGTATATACAAGTGTTATGTCTGAATCCCAAAGTTGTCTGCAGGTTCCAAAAGGTTGGGGACCCCTGATTTAGGGTCATGGTAGGCATGTCAGGAACTTGCAAAAGGCTATGCATACCCTTGACCGAAGAACGGTACACTCCTTCTATCTGGGATGGTCGTCCTCTTCCACCGATTGCGCAGCTTCAGGAGGGACGCACATGGAGCGGTGAGGGAGGTAGGGGACACCCGCCTAGCCAGCCAGATCAGCCGAATCAACCCTGGCGATCAACTCCTGGGGCAGCCATTTTGCAGCAGCCATGTTATTGTCTTCAATTTCCTTGAGCCGAATTCTTCCTGTGCCAGTTTTCTGAATGCTCACTGTCTCTGCCAGTCCACACTACCGTCCACCATCCCGGCTATGCATTCATTCTGAGTTATGTGTATTCCATTATTCTATGTAAGCACAGGAAAGATACCCGCTATCAATGTTCCCTCTAAGCTGTGGAGTCCTGTGAGCAAAAATTCTACTTTGTGAGCTACTGGCATTAAAGTTGTGAGCAGGTGAATTGGCTACTGAATAACTTAGTTTGCTCTGGAGCCGTCCTTCCTGAGCTAAGACAAAAATGTGTGAGCCGGAAGCTAAAAAACTGTGAGCTAGCTCACACTAACTCAGCTTAGAGGGAACACTGCCCGCTATACAATTCGGCATCCCGAAAAATTCAGCACAACAACTATGGAGCGGTGAGGGAGGTAGGGGACACCTACGTAGCCAGCCAGATCAGCCGAATCAACCCTGGCGATCAATGGGGTAACAGATGTCGCAGCCAGATCGCCCTCACATCCCGGCTATGCATTCATTCTGAGTTATATGTATTCCATTACTCTACGTAAGCGCAGGAAAGATACCCGCTATACAATTCGGCCTCCCGAAAAATTCAGCATAACCACCTTATTGTGCTGCTGAAGGATGCCTTCTCTGCATTCAGCTGCGAACAGAACTGAAATGGGGATGCCAGTTTCAGGTTCCTATCCAGAAGGGATGTTGCAACATTGTGCAATGCAGTTTCCGCTTCCGTTCCCCCGCCACTCCCTCGAGCCCCGGCAAGGGACAGAGCGTGCCTCGTGTTCAGAGGCAGTCTACCTCTGAGTTCTCACTGCTGGGAGCAACAGCAGGTAGAGGCCTTGGCTTTCCGTCTTCTTCTTAGAGGCCTCTTTTTGGCCACACCAGAAACCAAGATGTTGAACCGGATGGACCTTTGCCCTGATCTAACAGGCAGCGGGATCTCACTTTGGGATATTTCCTGCGATCGTCCTAGCGAATCCCACAAGGCTGATGATCCAGCCACCCGCTCAGATCCTTTTTTGATATCACCCTTTCTCGTTGACAGATGAAGATTTCTCTCCAAAAGACGGAAGGAAGCATGGGGGGTGGGGGGCGGTTACATGCACATTGACTCCCCGGCACTCCTAGCGAATCACACAAGGCTGATGATCCAGCCACCCGCTCAGATCCTTTTTGATATCACCCTTTCTTGTTTACAGACGAAGATTTCTCTCCAAAAGACGGAGGGAAGCATGGGGGGCGGGGGGCGGTTACATGCACATTGATTCCCCGGCAACCTGTTTGACAGGCTTGCGGCCTCCACTTCTATCCCACAAAGTCAAGTATCAAAGAAAGGGCACAGCTGGGAAGGGAGGGGGCTGCCCTGGGGATCGGGGCAGGGTGGGGCCCTCTTCTCAGGCTTAGCCCCCTCCCCATCCCGGAAAAGTCGGCAAAGCGTTAGCTCATGCCTGCCGCCCGGAGAGCAGACAAACTGCACGACACCACCTGTTCCCGATAAGCTGCTTAATCCCGCTCCATAATTATTCTTTATTAATGGACGCCCTGTCTTCATTACATGCCTTAATTAGTGTTTGGTGAGCCAATACAAAAGGGATAAGGGTATGTCAGATTTTCCAAAGGGGAGGTTTACGCAGCGCTACCAAAATAACCTCGTCTGGGATGTTGGAGTTCCTGTTTCAACGCTGCCCATCGGCCGCACTTGTGAGAAGGGATCCCAATTAATCCCATAGCAAGGCCGGGTAAACCAGAGTGCGCTGCCTGCGGGTCCCTCTCTCCTCCCTCCCACCCCGCTCTTGGCTGGAGTCTCTGAGCTCATGCAGGCCACAGTGAATTCCTGTTATGCAGAGACTCATTCACCAAGGTCCAAGGAATGCCTAGACTCAAACCGAGCATCTTCCTTCTATGATCCGCTGCCCTGCAGCCGCAGTGTAACTCTCCGATTCTACTCATTTCACAAGCATAGTGCCTGTTTTGTTATCAGTAATGGCATCTCAACGGCATTGAGTTTCCTTGTACGCACTGAACCTAACTATCTTGTGTGCATGGAGTGTAAGTGTCCTTACGTTGCATCCGACTTACAGTGACCCTGGGAATTTATGACCTCCAAAAATGGCCTATCATTAACAACAAGAAGAAGAGACTGGATTTATACCCCGCCCTTCACTACCCAAGGGATTCTCAGAGCGGCTTACAATCACCTTTCCCTTCCCCTCCCCACAACAGACACCCTGTAAGCAATGTTCCCTCTAAGCTGTGGAGTCTTGTGAGCAAAAATTCTACTTTGTGAGCTACTGGCATTAAAGTTGTGAGCGAGCGATTTGGCCACTGCATAAATCAGTTTGCCCTGGAGCCCTCCTTCCTGAGCTAAGACAAAACTGTGTGAGCCAGAGGCTAAAAAACTGTGAGCTAGCTCACACTAACTCAGCTTAGAGAGAACACTGCCTGTAAGGTAGGTGGGGCTGAGAGAGCCCCTTCAAAGACTGCTCCTGAGAGAACAGCTCTGAAAGAACTTGTGAGTGACCCACAGTCACACATGCAGCTGCATGTGGAGGAGCGGGGATTCAAACCCGGCTCTTCCAGATTAGAGTCCGCGCCCCTAACCACTACACCAAACAACTTTGCGTAGGACTTGCAAACGGAGGGCCGCAGCTTCTTATACTGACTCAAACCATCTCACATTTGGTCTTCCTCTTTTCCTGCTGCCTTCCACTTTTCCTAGCACGATTGCCTTTTCCAGTGACTCTGGTCTTCTCATATGGCACCCAAAGTACAGTAGCCTCAGTTTAGTCCTTTTAGCTCCTGCGGAGATTTCAGACTTGATTTGATCTGGACCAGGAGTCGTTTCGTAGAAAAAGAGCTAGGGGAACTCATTAGCATAACTCATTAGCATATGCCACACACCCTGACATCAGGGGCCCGGCGGTGGACCTGCAAGGCCAGCGGGAGTGCGAGGAAGCCCCGCCAAGGCCCTCCCTGGCCCCAGGCAGGCAGGGGTGGGGAGAGGCAGGGAGGAAGCAACTTGCCCTCCCTCTTCTCCTGCCTCCTCCTGGCTGAATGAGGGCCGGAAGCGGGGCGGCCGGAAGCGGGGGGCGAGGCTTCGTCATGTGCCCCGCCCCCGCACCTCACCCGGGGGAACTGCGATCCCCCGCGATCCCCCCAGAAATGACCTCTGATCTGGACTATCTTACAAGTGGAAATATTTTTTTTTTCAGACTTGCAGGTTTAGTGGTGGAAAGGGCCATCAATTCACAGCTGACTTACGGTGACCACATAGGGCTTTCAAGTCAGGAGACAGAACAGAGGTGCGTGGCCTTTGCCTGCCTCTGTGTGGCAATGCTGGGCTTCCTGGGTGGTCTCCCATCCAAGCACTAACCAGGGCGGGTCCTGCTTAGCTTACAAGATCGGACGAGATCAGGCAAGCTGGGGCCATCCAGGTCAGGGGCTTTCAGTCCAGGGCTATTTTTGAGCAGGAACGCACAGGAACGGAGTTCCGGCTGGCTCCCAAGTTGGCCCCACCCAGCAGGAACGCATTAGCATAATAGGCCACACCCAACAGCGGAAACTCATTAAGATTGGCTACATTAGGGGTGTGTGGCCTAACATGCAAAAAGGAGTCCCTGCTACAAAAAAGCCCTGGGTTTGGACAACAAAGAAGGTAAACAGAATAAGAAGCAAAAAGTGGGTGTGGCTGGATGAGCACACTTCTGGTAACATGGGGGTGTGGCCTAATATGCCAATGACCTGTGCTGTCGGGGGTGTGGCCTAATATGCTAATGAGTTTCTGCTGTGGAGTGTGGCCTATTATGCTAATGGGTTCCTGCTGGGCTCTTTCTACAAAAAAAAGCCCTGAGTGTTACTATAGAAAAATCTTCACCAAATCTTAATTGCCATCCATGGGGTCATTAGAGAGAGAGGAAGAAGCTGCCTGACCACCACCCCACCATCACGCCTGATCTAGTTTCCAGCAGAGGGACCCCTTCCCATTGGTACCGGATTTCGTTGTTCCTATTCTTTTTGAACCCTGCAAGCCACTGATGGGTGCCAATTCTGGCTCAAAAGCAAGATAAAAATATAATGAATGAGCCAATGAACAAAGCAGTAGCTTCTTATTTCGACGGGACAAATGTTTGGTGTATTTTGAGCCAGCGAGTGGCATTGCATCAGGGTATATAAATGATGTTTCCGGGAAACTTCCCCTCCCTGTTTTTACACTGGGATAGTGTGCAGAAGAGAAATTGAGTTCTCAGTACTCTGCAAGCAGCCAGTTCTCTCCTGTGCTCAGAACTCTAGAGCTCAGCTCGCCATGGGAGAATTAGCCCATCTGTAATGGATGTAATGGAGGCTACTAGAGTCAGTGAAGGAAGGCCGCGGTGGCTCAGAGGTTAAGACGCTGAACTACAGACTGGAAGGTCTGTAGTTCGGCAGTTCAAGACCCGAGCGCCGCATGATGGAGTGAGCTCCCGTCTCTGGCCCCCAGCTCCTGCCAACCTAGCAGTTTGAAAGCAAGAAATTGCAAGTAGATGAGAAGGTAACAGTGTCCCGTGCAGCTTGGCCATGCCGGCCACATGACCACGGAGACGTCTTCGGACAGTGCTGGCTCTTCAGCTTGGAAACAGAGATGAGCACTGCCCCCTAGAGTCAGATTCGACTGGCTTTCAAGCAAGGGAAACCTTTACCTTTACCTTTTTAGAGTCAGTGAACATGGAGTTTTTGTGTTCTTGGGGTTTCCCCCCTGAGGATGTTCTGCAAGCCTATGATTGTGCCACAGGTTGTGGCATGATTATTTTTATGGAGGATCTTATCAGTGCATGGTCATATAATCAAAACCACACGAAATAGGGTTGCCAGCATCCAGGTGGCACCTGGAGATCTCCCACTATGACAATTGATCTCCGGACTACAGAGATCAGTTCCCCTGGAGAAAATGGCTGGCTTGGCAGGGGTCCTTTGGGGGGGGACGCGGGGGGACGCCATCCCCCCGGGTGAGGTGCGGGAGGGCGAGGCCTGGAGCTCCCTGCTGGTGCCCGCTGGAGGTCGCTGCCGGCTGTGGGGAGGACACACTTCCGGTGATGTCAGGGGGTGTGGCATATGCTAATGAGTTATGCTAATGAGTCCCCCTAGCTCTTTTTCTACGAAATAACCCCTGTGCCTTGGAGAATGGACTCGATGGCATTATACCCTGCTGAAGTCTCGCCTTCCCCGGGCTCCCTTTCCACTGAAGATTCCAAGGACTGACCCTGGGATCTGCCACACGCCAAGCCAATGCTTTACCACTGAGCCAACAGACCCACCCTCACAGTAGGTATTTGTTTTGGTAATTACCAGCACGTACATGACGGGTGAGTTTCAGTTTTTCATCCCTGATGGTTTGACTTCAAAATCCGTGCCTGAATTTCACATTGCCAACGGCACCTGTGATTCTTTGTGCACACACCATTTTCGATTTCCTCCCGCCGAATTCTTCCTGTGCCGGTTTTCTGAACGCTCACCGTCTCCGCCAGTCCACAATCAATGCTCCCTCTAAGCTGTGGAGTCTTGTGAGCAAAAATTCTGCTCTGTGAGCTCCTGGCATTAAAGTTGTGAGCGAGCAGTTTGGCGACTGCATAAATTAGTTTGCTCTGGGGCCCTCCTTCCTGAGCCAAGACAAAAATGTGTGAGCCGGAGGCTAAAAAACTGTGAGCTAGCTCACACTAACTCAGCTTAGAGGGAACACTGGTCCACATTACCGTCCACTGCACGGATCGGTGACACGCACTGTATACACAAGTGTTGTATAAAACAACCTGCATACGGCACGGAAGCAAATCTACAGTTCCTCATTGCGGAAAGCGCAGCGCTAAAACGGCCGATGTAAACAGGAATGAAGATTTGCAATATGGGGCTCTGGGCTCCCCACGAATAAGGTTGTGTCTTCCACATCTTTGGGAAGAGAGGTTTTGGTGTCCCGGTACCACATTCCCATATTTTGGGGAGTCATGTGACACCTCCCCCCCCAACTTCATTGTCCCTTTCTTGGGTTTTTCCCCACAGTTCAATGCCTCCCCTGACCTTTCCTAGATAAAAGGTTGAGCGATGCGCAGGGAAGAAAGCCAACGGGACCCCCCAAAAGAGAGCAGGGTCCTACGCTCACAAAGCCAAGCTCAGCACGAGTCTTTTCTCTGCCCACTGCCCTCTCCCGGTTAATGATTGCCGTTGTTGGCAGCGAGTTCCAGGCCGCTGCCCGGCAAGAAAAGGCAATTAATTCAAAACTAACAGGATTTGAGGTTCTCAGCAGCCTGGGGAGACCCCGTCCAAGGGGAGGGTTGATTAGATACGGGAGAGGGGGGGAGACCTGAAATTCTAGGTGGCGTCCAGAATACCTCGTTGCCTTTTGTGCCGCAGAGGGGACTGCTGGGTTTGCCAACCTCCAGGTGGGGGCCAGAGACCTCCCGGAATTACATTCAGTCTCCAGACTGCACCGATCGCTTATTATCTATTTATTTGAAACGTGTATTCCACTTTTCCTGGAGAAAATGGCTGCTCTGGGTGGTGAACTGCACCGCATCATACCCTCCCAAGGTCCTTCCCCTCGCTAACCCCCATTCTCCCCGGCGCCACCCTCAAATCCCCAGGAATGTCAGAAACAGAAATCGGTAACCCTGAGCACTGCCAGCCCAGGGAGATCTCTCACACACTTCCCCCCCCCCAGGTGCCAAAGATAGCCCTTACCAGTCTGGTATTGCCAAGGAAATCTGTGCTCTGAATCGAACTGTCCTGAGAATCCTTGTATTCTGCCGAAGTCTTTGCTGCCTGCTTAATGCCTGGCTGCTCCAGACTGCTGAACATAAGAACATAAGAGAAGCCGATGTTGGATCAGGCCAGTGGCCCATCCAGTCCAAAACTCGGTCACACAGTGGCCAAAAATACCAGGTGCCCCCCAGGAGGTCCACCAGTGGGGCCAGGACGTTAGAAGCCCTCCCACTGTTGACCCCCCCCCAAGCACCAAGAAGACGGAGATCACTTGCCCCAGAGTTCCTATCTATACCTTGTGGCTAATAGCCACTGATGGACCTCATATGTTTATCCGATTCCCTCTTGAAGCTATCCATGCTTGTAGCTGCCACCACCTCCTGTGGCAGTGAATTCCATGTGTTAATCACTCTTTGGGTGAAGAACAACTTCCTTTCATCCGTTCTAACCCGACTGCTCAGCAATTTCACTGAGTGCCCACAAGTTCTTGTACTGGCCAGCGGTGTTCCCCCTAAGCTGAGTTAGTGTGAGCTAGCTCACAGTTTTCTAGCCTCCGGCTCACACAGTTTTGTCTTGGCTTAGGAAGGACCGCTCCAGAGCAAACTAATGTTTGCGGCAGCCAAATCGCTCACTCACAACTTTAATGCCAGTATCTCAGAAAGTAGAATTTTTTTGTTCACAAGACTCCACAGCTTAGAGGGAGCATTGCTGGCCAGAAGAGATTTCAGGGAATGCCCACACCACACCCCAAATCAAACTGTTTCAAAAGCTAACTGCCCCCCACCAAAAATCCCTAACAAGTGTTTTCTTTGCAAGGGCCTGGATTATTCCCTTTTCAGAGACAGTGAAGCCCTGCTGCAGACAGCCAGGGCTGGTACCGCTGTCGGAGTATTGGATAAGGCCCAAGAGGAGTCTGGGGTTCAAATTAGGGATGCCAGCTCCAGATTGGGAAGTGCTTGGAGATTTGGGGGGTGGAGCCTGATGGGCGGGGTTTAGGGAGGGACTTCAATGGGGCATAATGCTGCACAGGGCTTTTTTTGTAGAAAAAGCCCAGCAGGAACTCAGTAGCATAACAGGCCACACCCAACAGCAGAAACCCATTAGCATATTTGGCCACACCCCCATGCCTTCCCTTGGCTTGCCTGGCACCCTGCGGCTGGCGGGAGCCCGGGCAAGCCCCCCCTTGAAGGGAAGGGAAGGCAGTCGCTGGGGGGGTGTCGCTCTCCTGGCCTTCCCTCTGTAGCCATGCATGCAGAGGTTTTGGCTGTAGTGGGCGTGGCCAACTCTGAAGTCAGCCAGAACTCCGTTCCTGTGTGTTCCTGCCCAAAAATAGCCCTGTTGCTGCAGAGTCCACCTTCCAAAGTGACCATTTTCTCCAGGGAAACGGATCTCCTCCACTGCCTGGAGATCCATTGTGATCCCAGGAGATTGCCAGCCACCACCTGGAGGTTGGCAACTCCAGTTCTTTGCTGCTCTCTCTCTCTCTCTCTCTCTCTCTCAATCTCAGCCACTCTTCGCCACATGGCTAAGAAGCCTCACAGGAGGTTTGTTTGTGTGAAGGAGCCCTTTCCAAGACAAAGCACGTATATTGAGCGGGGCTTGAAATAATCAGAGCAGGGGGGTCCCCCCCTCCCCCCTTGCCTTCAGAAAGCAAATGAATGATAAGACATCCCAGCAGGGAAAGGGGACGGGCCCTGCAGTGTCCCGCTGATGCTATTGACTGATGTTCCTTGGAAGTTGCAAAACAAGAGAGCAGAAGATGAAGGGGAGGTCAGCGAGGGGGGGGCAGAGAGATGTCACACATAAACACACAGAGAGCCTTCTGGGAGTCAGCAAGTCCTCCCCTCACACACCCTCTCCCGGAATCCAATCTCCACGGCCTGGTAAATCTGACAACCTGCTTCAGCCCGAACTCAAACACTTCTCCGGTGTTCTGAAATAAGTCTTAGGGACCGGCTTAATGGAAGGAAGGGAAGCAGGACAAGAACAGAAAAGGAGCCCTGCTGGATGAGGCCAATGGCTCGCCCACTCCGACATCCCATCTCCAGGAAGCCCGCAAGCAAATTAGGTTGGCCAACGCCCCTTCCCTTTTGCTCATATCCCCCACCAGCAGGTATTCAGAGGCAGGGGTCATTTCGTAGAAAAAGAGCTAGGGAAACTCATTAGTATATGCCACACCCCCTGACATCAGGGGCCCGGCGGTGGACCTGCAAGACCGGCGGGAGTGTGAGGAAGCCCCACCAAGGCCCTCCCTGGCCCCTTGCAGTCAGGGGTGGGGAGAGGCGGGGAGGAAGCAACTTACCCTCCCTCTTCTGCCTCCTCCTGGCTGAATGAGGGCTGGAAGTGGGGCGGCGGGAGGCAGGGGGCGGGGCTTCATCATGTGCCCCGCCCCCTGCACCTCACCCGGGGGAACTGTGTTCCCCCGCGTCCTCCCCGATATGACCTCTGTTCAGAGGTGTATTTTTCCTCAATATCTGTCCACACGCGTGACATTCTCTGTGATGGCCCCCACCTTACAAATACCTGAAGATCTGGGGGGTGGAGTCTGGGGAGGCAGAGCTCAGGTAGGAGAGGAACCTCAGCAGGATATAGGGCCATAGATTCCACGATCCACTGCAGCCATTTCCTCCAGGGGAAACGGATCTCTGTCAACTGGAGATCAGTTGTAAATCCTTGAGGCTGGCGACCCTATGATGAGCCAAGGAAACAAGACAAAACTGGGGCCAATATAGAACCAATAATACACTCTGAACCATGAGTAGTATGCTAATCCTTATTGTGGGTTTGACAACTGTGTTAAATGCTTATTGTGGATTTGTCAACTGTGTTAAGTGCCATGCTCAATTCTGCTTGAAATGTATTGTTATGTATTGTTATGGATTTTATCTTACAGTTAAGCTGCTTATGAGGAAGTCACTAGACGAAACCAAGTGTAAGCCGGCTGCTTCGTCAAGCTCCAGTAGCTTTCAGCTCATTAAGCCTTCTACTTTTTTGACTGCCAACAGTAACTGTTTAGGAATTCCACTGTTATTTTGGGGCTGTTGGCAGCCACTGATATTCTATTGTTTTCTTATTGTTGTAAATATTTGGGGAAATTTTGTATACTTTATAGTAACTATCTAGTATAAAGCAATTGTATCTAGCATACTACTCATGGTTCAGAGTGTATTATTGGTTCTATATTGGCCCCAGTTTTGTCTTGTTTCCTTGGCTGTGTGATTACTGGGAGGTCTGTTTTGTTTAGATTTGACCCTATGATGAGGTCAGGCGGTCCTCCACTCTCCTGACTTTCTTCAAACTATGCTGAAAAGTACGCAAACGGAGAGTGATTTCAGCAAGCATACTTTATTCGATCAGGAACAAGACGACATTGGCCGGCTCGCAGGCCGGCTTATATTCCCCGAGAAACTGCCACCCAAAACACACACCCACTTACCAATAGGTTATTTACAGTGGCCGAGAGTCCCATTGGCTTCTCAGCCAGGAACCTAGCCCCCAGATTGGAGCAGGCTAGGATCCGCATAGTCCATTGTCTCTTGGAGCGAAGCTCGACGTTTGTCTCTGGACTTGTCTGGACTTGTCAGGACTTGATACACTACATATGCAAAACTGAATTATTCAAGAGAGTTTTTCTACTAGGGCTGCCAAGTCCCCCCTGGCCACCAGCAGGAGATGGGGGGTTAAGGCTTGCCAGCTCTGGGATGGGAAACTGCTAGAGATTTGGGGATGGAGCCTGGGGAGGACAGGGACCTCAGTGGGGTGCCATGCCTTAGAATCCACCCTCCAAAGCATCCATTTTCTCCAGGCGATCTGATCTCTGTAGTCTGGAGATGAGATGTAATTCCGTGCGATCCCCAGGCTCCACCTGGAGGCTGTCATGCCTACTTTCTACACAGGTAATAGGGCTGTACTGTAACAAAATGGTTCTTAAAGATACTTGAGAAAGCAGTTAGGGACCAGGGTTGCCAGACCCCTGGTCCGGGCGGGGCTTCCCCTGATTTTCGGGGCTTCGAGCCACCGCTGGCCAGCTCTATGATTCTGATGGCAAGAAAAACATTGAGTTTCGCCCAATAACTACAGCATCACCCCCCCGACAGCGATGACGTCACTTCCGGGTGATGTCATCACACTGTGCATCGTCCACCGGCCAAAGGTCCCGGACAGGACCCAGGATCCCCCCACCGGATTGCACGTAGGACCTGGCAAACCTATTATGGACTGTGGTCTATACTACCACAGTTTGGTGTAGTGGTTAAGTGTGTGGACTCTAATCTGGGAGAACCGGGTTTGATTCCCCACTCCTCCACCTGCACCTGCTGATGTGACCTTGGGTCAGTCACAGGCTCTGGCACGGCTGTCCTTGAAAAAGAGCAGTTTCTGCCAGAGCTCTCTCAGCCCCGCCCACCTCACAGGTTGTCTGTTGTGGGGAGGGGAAGGGAAAGGAGTTTGTAAGCCGCTCTGAGACTCCAAGTGAAGGGCGGGGTATAAATCCAATCTCTTCTTCTTCTTCTTCTTCTTCTTCACTACTGTGAATAGTTTGCACTGTCGATTGTACTGTAAGCCGGGTCCCCTTACGGAACTTTTGCATCGTTTTCTGTGTCGTGCTTTGCTTATGCTTTGCTTCGGTTCTGTTTCAGATTTCTGGCTGGGCCCGGATTTCAACAACCCAAATCCTATTGCATTGTTTATCGGATGTCCCGTCCTGCCGGTCGCATTGACTTATTCTGTGTAATCCCCCTTAAGTCTAAGTGAGAAAAGCGGACTATAAATAACGTCAGTAAATAGATAAACAGTACGGCAGCACGCACGGCCGTATATAACCCTAAGGCAGGGCTCCCCGATCTTTTTGAGCCTGCAGGCCCCTTTGGAACATGGAGAAAGGCACGGTGAGTGTAGCCACAAAATGGCTGCTGCGGGAGGTGGAGCCAGCTACAGAACAGTTGCCCCAGCTTACCTTCTGTTACACTGCCAAGATCCTGGGGCTGTGTTGGCAGCTACTGCCAAAGCAACATTTGAAAAAAATCAGAACAGCCAATCGGAAACCTTGCTGGGCAAAAGCCCCACCTGGCCCCACCCACTTTCTAAAAACACTTGGTGGGCACCCGAGACGGTGTCGGCAGGCATCATGGTGCCCACGGGCATGATATTGGTGACCCCTGCCCTGTGGCTTCCCCAATCAGCCACCACTCCTTGGCCTTTTTGTCTGGTTAACCTGGGGAACTCACCCCCACAGGATGTCACGATGGTCTCTGGCTCAGGTGGCCTCACAAGGTTGTTCTTCAGACGACAAAATGGAGGAGTGGAGAACAAGACCCCCTCTGGGGAGAGAGGTGGGGCATAATTGAAGCAAATAAATAAATAAATGGAAGAAGAAGAAGAGGAAGAGGAGGAAGAAGAGGAAGAGGAGGAGGAGGAGGAGATTGGATTTATACCCTGCTCTTCACTACCCGAAGGAGTCTTACAAACTCCTTGCCCTTCCTCTCTCCTCACAACAGACACCCCGTGAGGTGGGTGGGGCTGAGAGAGTGCTTTTCAGAACTACTCTTTCAAGAACAGCTGTGCCAGGGCTATGGCTTGCCCAAGGTCATCCAGGCAGGTGCAAGTGGAGGAGTGGGGACTCAAACCCGGTTCTCCCAGATTAGAGTCCGTGCACTTAACCGCCACACCAAAACTGGTCTCGAACAGGCAAACGGGTCTCGAACAGACAATAAATAAGCAAATAAAACAGTAATAGTGATTTAGTAGGGAAGGGGTTGGTGGGTGGAGGGTGACAATCTCCTGGGGTTACAACTGATCTCCAGAAATGCCTTGCTTGGGTGGGTAGTTTCTCCGGCACTGTGCCTCACGCAGGCCCCTCCCCTCCCCAAGCCCCGCCCTCTCCAGGCTCCACCCCCAAAACATCCTGGTATTTCCCAAGTGGGAGCTGGCCACTCTAGAAAGGGAGCAGAAAACAGGGGCGGCCCCCTCGTAAATACGGACAGTGGGAGCGTTATGTATACATAACCCAGAAAGAGTTGGCATAAGTAAGTCACTCAAGAGGAACAGCCTCTTTGCCAGGCAACAAATACAAGGAAGCAGATGGAGCGTGAGCCAGCGTTGGCCGTTCGCTGCTTACTGGGCCGAGGCCAACGGCCTGCCAGTTCCCTGTTTGCATTGGAACGGGACGTTATTTTCCCCCCTCCTATTTATACAGCTTACCTCAGGAATAAACCAATTACTCGTGTTTTTGTTTTGTTTTTTTAAAAAAGAAACTTCTCCATAATGTCCTGCTCACATCTGTAACCTCTGGAAAGGACATCCTCACGCTGCCCGCCAGCTGTGCTGTCCGTTTCAAATGGCCCACGCCCAGCTCGCTTTTTCTGCCAGTGACGGGCCTGCTCACATAAGGCCCCCGGCCCATCGGCTGTTTATCGGGTTCATAAACAAATTGCGGCTATAAAAGTCTCCTTAAATAGCCCGAGTGGAGCAAAAAGTCCAAGGAGCCAAAGAGGGAAGGGGGGAAAAAAACCCAAGATTAACCAACCCGCTTTTCAGACTCGGCAGCGGAGGTTTATTCATGTGGCAAATCTCTGCATGGGTTGGAAGTTCTCAAGGTAGGACTTGGAAGTTTCCAGATTTTTAACCTCTTCTCAGGGCCTTTGGGGAAAGGAGTTGAAAGGATCCCATTTTTATGCACGGCCTTCTTCCAAAGAGCTGAGGAAAGTCAATGTCGTTTTCCTCCACGCCTGATTTTGGCTTCACAAGAAGCCGATGCTCTGTTGGCCTCATCCAAAAGGTCTTCCTCTAGAGTTGTCAACCTCCAGGTAGTATAACCAAAAAATGGCTATGCAGTGGGCGTAATGCACTGTATCTGGAAAACATTGTAATTTTAAAGGAACATACACAAAATTATATTTGAAATTACAAAAAAACCCTCTTATTAACTATTCTTTAAAGATGCAGTATGTTATGTCTGGACATAAGGAGGCATGCCGGGACTTGTTAAGGAAGCCAGTTTGGTGTAGTGGTTAAGTGCGCGGACTCTAATCTGGGAGAACCGGGTTTGGTTCCCCACTCCTCCACTTGCACCGGGCTGGATGACCTTGGGCAAGCCGTAGTTCTGATAAGGGCTGTTCTTGAAAAAGAGCAGTTTCTGTCAAGAGCGCTCTCAGCCCCACCTACCTCACAGGGTGTCTGTTGTGGGGAGGGGGAGGGGAAGGAGTTTGTAAGCCGCTCTGAGACTCCTTTGGGTAGTGAAGGGCGGGGGATACATCCAATCTCTTCTTCTTCTTCTTGTCTGGGCAGGCCACCTAGATGGAGCTTGAAGCCCCAGAACAAAGGCAGGCAGGATCCTGGAACCTGCCTGCAGTTGGCCCCTGAGGGCAGCCAGCCAATCTGGAGCCTGGAGGCCATTTGAACTCACCAATCGCATGGAGACTGGGAGTGGCTTAGGTGTATATAGTTAGGGCAGTTGCCCCTTGGTAAAGCATTCCTGTTAAGATGCAATACACTGCTGCTTGTTGAAAATCACTCTGCCTCCGCCTCTGCCGTGTTAAACCCACCATTTAACACAGTACAAGTACAAATTGAATTTAAACATGTGAAGCTAAGCCACGATACGTGAGGTTAACCACACAGTATTAACCATGGCAAAAGATGCCCCAGGTAAATCTCCGTTTCGACCTTCCGTCAGGCTGCAATCGTCTGGTAAAGCCAGGAAGGATGCACAGGCACTTATCCTCTGCTCCCAGTTGCAAGCGTTACACCCAGCTGAGGAGCTCGACTATTTCCCTTGACACTAAGGCCTATTCAGCGTTCCAACCGGCTCCACAAAGTCAAAAGCCTCCAGGTCGTGGCTGGAGATCTCCGGGAATTACGGCTGGTCTCCAGGTAAAGGAGATCAGTTCCTGCCCTACCCTGGATAGCCCAGGCCGGGGCTCTTTTTGGGCAGGAACGCACAGGAACGGAGTTCCGGCTGGCTCCTGAGTTGGCCACACCCAGCAGGAACTCATTAGCATAATAGGCCACACCCAACAGCAGAAACTCATTCGGACTGGCTACATTAGGGGTGTGTGGCTTAATATGCAAAGGAGTCCCTGCTACAAAAAAAGCCCAGGGTTTTGACAACAAACAAGGTAAACAGAATAACAAGCGAAAGGTGGGTGTGGCTGGATGAGCACACTTCTGGTAACACAGGAGTGTGGCCTCATATGCTAATGAGCTGTGCTGTCAGGGGTGTGGCCTAATATGCTAATGAGTTTCTGCTGTTGGGTGTGGTCAATTATGCTAATGAGTTCCTGCTGGGCTTTTTCTACCAAAAAAGCCCTGGCCCAGGCAAGCCTGATGTCATCAGATCTTGGAAGCTAAGCAGGGCTGACCCTGGCGAGGATTTGAAACGGAGACCTCCATGGAATACCAAGGCTGAGATGAAATGTCCAGTCCCCGCTAGGGGTCGCCAGAAGTCAACCAGGACTTCCAGGCATACACACACACACACAATACTCACAGAGAGAGAGAGAGATCAGTTCCCCTGGAGAAAATGGCTGCTCTGGATGATGGACTTCATGGTGTTATATGCTGCTGCTGCTGCCCCTTCCCACCCTAAACCCCGCCCTCCCCAGGCTCCACCCCCAAAATCTCCAGATATTCCCAACCCAGAGCCGGCAACTCTAGTCTTCCTCTGTTCTTGTAACGGTGGTCTGTTGGCCTCATCCAGTCTCACATGTTCATCTCAACCTACCTCACAGGGTTGTTGTGAAGGTAAAATGAAGAGGAGAACGAGAGAAGCCACTTTGGGTCTCCAGTGGGGAGCAGACAGGGCATAAATGAAGTGAATCATGGCAAGGACTTGAAACATGACGCCTCTTCTCTTCCCCTGACCTCCCTCTGTGGACATGACACCAGGAACACGGTCCCAAATACAAAATCCCTTTCCCCGCAAGCAACCAGGTGGGGAGAACGTGAAAGGGAGAAAAGAAGAGCCCCGCTGGATCTGACCTGGCCGAGAGTGGCCAGTCCTCCCCTGCTCCAATTCCAGGAGATCTCCAGGCCCCACCTGGAGGCTGGCAACCCTGGATAGCGCTCTTGAAGTGGATGGATGCCACACTCTTCCCACAGGTGCAGATTTTGCCTCCAGGAGCGCTCCCCCGCCCACAAACACACACACTGCATTTCTCCAGACTTCTATCTTTCCTTGACTCCCAGCTGGCTCTATTTCTGGCCTTGAAGTCCTGTTCGGCTCCCTTCCAGGCGGGCTCCCTTCCAGTTAGTCCATAAAGAACAACAAGGAAGAGAGGCCAAGCGACAGACACAAGCCTTTCAAAGCCCTTCTCGCATGTATTCATTAACAGCGTCCAACGGGTGGGGACCCCCTTTGCGGGTCAATCCACAGCAGAGGGCAGCCACCAAGGGCGAATCGATCAAACGTGTAAACAATTCAGATGAGGCGAACGGAAAGTTCTCGAGATGGTGCCAAAATGGACGCCGTCGGGCAAAGAGCTGTGGGGGAGGCTTCCGCGGCTGAGGGGCCACCAGAGAAAAGGTCCTGTTTCTCGCAGCCCACACACTGCTCCCTCTTAAATACGCATGGAACTAGAGTCGCCGACTCTGGGTTGAGAAATTACTGGGGATTTGGGAGGAGGAGTCCGGGGAGGGCAGGTTTTGGGGGAGCGGAGAGACCTCAGTAGAGGATAATCCCATACACTGCACCCTCCAGAGCAGCCATTTTCTCCAGACAAACGGATCTCTTTTGTCAGAAGATCAACCGAAATTCCGGGAGATCTCCAGGCCTAGGGAGGCCAGCCTCCAGGATCCCCCAGAATTACAGCTCATCTCCAGAGCAGTGTTCCCTCTAAGCTGAGTTAGTGTGAGCTAGCTCACAGTTTTTGGCATCCAGCTCACACATTCTTGTCTCAGCCCAGGAAGGAGGGCTCCAGAGCAGACTGATTTATGCAGCAGCCAAATGGCTGGCTCACAACTTTAATGCCAGTGGCTCACAAAGTAGAATTTTTGCTCACAAGACTCCACAGCTTAGAGGGAGCATTGCTCCAGAGTACAGAGATTAGTACTCCTGGAGAGGACAGATGCTTTGGAGGGTGGACTCTATGGCACTGTACCCCCACCGAGGTCCCGGTCCTCCCAGCAGGGCTGTCTCCAATGCTCCCTCTAAGCTGCGGAGTCTTGTGAGCGAAACCTTTGAGCCCTCCTTCCTGAGCGAAGACAAAAAAAAGTGTGAGCTGGAGGCTAAAAGACTGTGAGCTGGCTCACACTAGCTCAGCTTGGGGGGAACACTGGTTGTCAGATCCAGGGTGGAAAATACCTGGGGATTTTGGGGGCGGAGCCTGAGGAGGGCGGGGTTTTGGGAGGGGGAGGGACTTCAGCGGGGCATAATGCCACAGAGGCAACCTGCCAAAGCAGCCATTTTCTCCAGGTGAGCCAATCTCTGCCGCCTGGAGATCAGTTGTAATCAGTGTTCCCTCTAAGCTGAGTTGGTGTGAGCTAGCTCACAGTTTTTTAGCCTTCAGCTCACACATTTTTTGTCTTAGCTCAGGAAGGATGGGGCTCCAGAGCAAACTGATTTATGCAGGAGCCAAATCGCTCGCTCACAGTTTTAATGCCAATAGCTCACAATGTAGAATTTTTGCTCACAAGATTCCACAGCTTAGAGGGAACATTGGTTGTACTTATGGGAGATCCCCAGCCATCGCCTGGAAGTTGGCAACTCTACCTCCCAGGTCCAATTCCCCCCCCCCCCAAATCTCCAAGAGTTTCCCAACCTGGATCTGGTAACTCTTCTCCACCATCTCCCGCAGGTGGCCAGGGAGGACTTGCAGTGTTCCCTCTAAGCAGAGTGAGTGTGAGCTAGCTCAGAGTTTTTTAGCCTCCAGCTCGCCCATTTCTGTCTTAGCGCAGGAAGGATGGCTCCAGAGCAAACTCAGTTATGCAGCAGCCAAATCGCTCACTCCCAACTTTAATGCCAGTGGCTCACAAAGTAGCATTTTTGCTCACAAGACTCCACAGCTTAGAGGGAGCACTGAAACCCTCTCCAGGCTTCACCTGGAGGCTGCCATTCTGCATGGAGCAAGGCCCTCCAGCTGAGGTCAAAATCGTTGGAGGACACGCGGTCGGTCGTGCAGATCTGAGCCCTAGTTTACACGCGCAGGTGGAGACGGCCGCGTGGACTGCACCACTTCCAGTAGTGGGCACTGCAGTGGGTTCTGTTTTTGCTCCTGTGGGTGACATTTCCTGTGACCTCAGAGCGGGGAGACCCAAAGCAGAGTGAGAAAAGATCTACCCCGTTGCTTTGGTTGGGCATTTTTCACACAGGTGAGCCCTCCAAAATGCAAACATTCCCCTGCAGTCTGAAGTTGTACAGCCTGCACTCAATGCTCCCTCTAAGCTGTGGAGTCTAGTGAGCAAAAATTCTACTTTGTGAGCTATTGGCATTGATGTTGTGAGCAAGTGAGTTGGCTACTGTATACATTAGTTTGCTCTGGAGCCATTCTTCCTGAGCTGAGACAAAAATGTGGGAGCTGGAAGCTAAAACACTGTGAGCTAGCTCACACTAGCTCAGCTTAGAGGGAACACTGACTCAGCATGTGTTTTTTTAACCACCCTATCCCTAAGACCGGCTGCGAGGAGCCGAGTATGTCCTCGGTTAGCGGAGAAGCCTCAAAAGAGCCGTCTGCTCTTGTGGTTCATTCATTTCCCAAACTGGCTGACCTGTGTCCTGGGCCAGGTTGTCCCCTTTGTTTCAGTAGCATTTTTTTTAAAATCCCTTTTGCATCCTCCAAATGCCCAAACCACAGCAGCGGTGACTGTGAGAAGGAACCTCATCTTGGAGAAATGCCCCCATAACCTCTAAAAATGTCACGGGGAACTCAAAGTGTTGCCTAGGACCAGGGCCAGATTAAGGCCAATGGATGCCCGAAGCACAGCCCGACCCGACAAGACATTAAGACTCAAGAACGGCTGAAGGTGAAATAAGAGATTTAAAAAATCAGCTTCCTTCCAGGCCACCCCCCCAGGCCAGACCCCACAACTATATTAAATATAAACTTGGTGACGTATTTAAGAGCAGTGGACTCTAGTCTGGAGAACTGGGTTTGATTCCCCACGCCTCCACGTGCAGCCAGCTGGGTGACCTTGGGTCAATCACAAGTTCTCTCAGAGCTGTTCTCTCAAGAGCAGTCCTCGAAAGAGCTCTCTCAGCCCCACCTACCTCACAGGGTGTCTGTTGTGGGGAGAGGAAGGGAAGGTGATTGTAAGCTGCTCTGAGACTCTAAGTGAAGGGTGGGGTATAAATCCAATCTCTTTCTTAACACTAAATAGCAGTAAGCAATATATACAAAACAAAACAAAAACCCTCTGTGATACCCCCCCTTCCCTTGGTGCCCTAAGCATGTGTTTCTTTTGCTTAATGGTTAATCAAGGCTGCCTAGGACGGTGGTCAATCAGGGCCCTGTAAGCACAACCATTAACCACATTTTTAAAAAATAACGGGAGATCTAAACACAGAACTCTCTGCTGCTGTCTTGTCTGGGTTGACCCTGAGTGCTCTCGGCAAAGGACATTCCTCAGGATCCCTCCTCTAGGAAGCCAGGATCATTACACTGGAATGAAATCCAGTTCAGTTCAGTTTATTTCCAGGCAAGATCAGCTCGACATAAGATATGAAGAAATATCTTAAGGTTAAGTTTGATTGTTGCAATGGTGTTGAAAAATGTAATCTTTGGTTGGGTATTTGTTTGTTTGTTTGTCTATGTTTGTTTTGCCTTTAAAATTCAATAAAGAAATTATTTGTTTTTTTTAAAAGTAAAAACAATCCAAGCGACCAGGACCAGCAAAGAGGACTTCACATGTGCCGTTATAATCCAGCATCCCCCAAATTCTTGCACCCATTTCACAACAGAGGAGGCGAATTATTTAAAAACCCTCCCACCTGCTTCCATATTGCACCTGCCGTTGTACAAAATGTTGTTACGTTTCCGGTTATTTCCTTTAGAAAAGGATGAAAGGATGCGTAGAATTGCTGTGATCTTGCTGGGGGGGGGGGTTTATGAAAATTGGTGTTGTGTATCGAGAGCGTACATCATTGCAGTAAGGGACAATGTAACAACACGTGATCGACGGGAATGAAATTCAAATGCAGACACACCCCAAATGTGTGGGGATTGGCCACCATGGGAACTATAGCCAGACTATATAAAGTGAATATATAAATGGGTCATTGGTCTGAACAGGGGTCATTTCGTAGAAAAAGAGCTAGGGGAACTCATTAGCATAACTCATTAGCATCTGCCACACCCCCTGACATCATAGGGCCCGGCGGTGGACCTGCAAGGCCGGCGGGAGTGCGAGGAAGCCCTGCCAAGGCCCTCCCTGGCCCCAGGCAGGCAGGGGTGGGGAGAGGCAGGGAGGAAGCAACTTCCCCTACCTCTTCTCCTGCCTCCTCCTGGCTGAATGAGGGCCGGAAGCGGGGCGGCCGGAAGCAGGGGGCGGGGCTTCGTCATGTGCCCCGCCCCCCATACCTCACCTGGGGGAACTGCGATCCCCCGCGATCCCCCCCGAATCGACCTCTGGGTCTGAAGACATTATTAACTGTCTTGGAGGGATTTTTCTAAATATGAGAATCATCCCTGGCACTCCAAAAAATGGGGTGTGGGCACAGTTGAGAGGGAGCGGGGTTAAACGTGTGTGGTTAAAGGAGGAGGGGTGAGTCTACAGGTTCTAGATCCACATTATCTTCAAGATTTATTTATTTTTTTGCTGACATCCTGGTATACCTTTTCTCAAATTGCTGAACTCCAGTATTGTGTTCAGTTTGGGGCACCACGGTTTAAGAAGGATCTAGACAAGCTGGAACATGTCCAGAGGAGGGCAACGAAGATGGTGAGGGGTCTGGAGACCAAGTCCTATGAGGAAAGGTTGAAGGAACTGGGTATGTTTAGCCTGGAGAGGAGATGACTGAGAGGTGATAGGATAACCATCTTCAACTACTTGAAGGGCTGCCCTATAGAGGATGGTGCAAAGTTGTTTTCTCTTGCCCCAGAAGGTGAGACCAGAACCAACGGGTTGAAATTAAATCAAAAGAGTTTTTGGCTAAACATTAGGAAGAACTTCCTGACCGTTAGATTTTTTTTGAGCGGTTCCTCAGTGGAACAGGCTTCCTCGGGAGGTGGAGGGCTCTCCTTCTTTGGAGGTTTTTAAACAGGGGCTGCATGGCCATCGGACAGCAATATTGATTCTGTGAACTTAGGCAGATTGCGAGAGGGAGGGCAGGAAGAGTTCCATCAGTGCTTAGATCTTGGGGCCCTTTCTTACACGTCCAGGGAAATGCTGATCTTTGGGGTCAGGAAGCAATTTTTCTCCAGGCTAGTTTGGCTGAAGATCTTGTTTTTTTGCTATCTTCTGGGCGTGAAGCAGGGGTCACTGAGTGTGTGTGGGGGGGTTGTGAATTTCCTGCATTGTGCAGGGGGTTGGACTAGATGACCCTGGAGGTCCCTTCCAACTCTATGATGCTATAAATGTCCAGACAACATGCTTGCGATTTAAATAACCCGTAAGAATCATCAACGGATTGAATGCCAGCTACGTAGCCCATACAGAACTGGTACAGATTTACCATAGTGCAATTCAACCCACAGGTTTTCTTTTCTTTTAATCTACATTTGAATGCTTTCGCTCCCAACACAATACAGTTGACATCCCATAAATCTTATTTAATTCAACTGGGATAAAATGCCAACCTCGTTTTGTATGAAGCCTTTGCACAAAGCCAAGAGCCCACTCCGAAAGCGGATGATGTCATGAAACGAATACTAGAATGTTAACGTCGAGTGATTTTGTTGTAGTAGTTTTTTAAGCTGGTGGCAGCGGAGGAAACCTCTGTGCCAAGAACCAACAAAGATATTTTCGGTATATTTTGTTCCAGTCATTGTCGGGAGGTTCTGGAACTCACCCGACACGTAAAGGATCATAGCTCTAAATAAGAAATGCAAGCATTCCTTCAGGATCTTTTCAGCGCCACCCTAAGCAGACAGATTCAAGTGGGTAGCCGTGTTGGTCCGAAGCGACAGAACAAAGTTTGAGTCCAGTGGCACCTTTAAGACCAACAAAGAGTTATTCAGGGGATAAGCTTTCGTGTGCATGCCCAGAATTCAACTTTGTTGGTCTTAAAGGTGCCACTGGACTGAAACTTTATCCTAAGCAGAGTCACACCCACCTGAGATCATTGGATCCAATGGACTTAGAAGAGTGTAAGTCTGCTTAGGACGACACAATTTGATCTTTGCTGGATAACGAGTGGTATGTTGCAGGACGGATTCTAAACCTGCAAGAAACTGCAGAAGGATCGGAACTGTTTTTACATGAAATCATCTGCACTCACTACAAGCCCCCCCACATTGGGACCCCCAATCTGTTAACCCTCATTTCCCAGTGTACTCCTGCCGAGGATCTTTGCTTCTCCATCTCTACCACTTCTGGCCACCCAATTCCATGTTTAAATGGGCTAGATATTTAATGGATATTCAGGAGACGTTTCGTAGAAAAAGAGCTAGGGGGACTCATTCGCATAACTCATTAGCATATGCCACACCCCCTGACATCACCGGAAGTGTGTGGTAGGGATGTCCCCACCCCTGATGAATTGTGGCCTTAGATAGGGATAATGGATAACTGTATAGCCGCTCAGAGACCCCTTCGGGGATTAGAGCGGGATAGTAAGACGAAAGTAATAATAATAATAATAATAATAATAATAATAAGGCCACACCCCCTGACATCAC